>NW_010130012.1:2232-21909 GCF_000699245.1 Pterocles gutturalis
CACTTTAATATTTGGTTAAAGCATATATCTGGGGAATAAAAGGGGTTTTTTGTTCCCCAGTCACCTACCACTGCTCAGACCTGAATTGCATTGTGGAAGATATAATCTTCCTGCAAACCACATCTCAGGAATAAATGCAGGTTAGTGTTACTCTACAGCTAAATATGATAGAATGTGGTATTATTTTTTAAATGAAAATTGACCTTTGAAATTAATGCTTGTTCTTGGTTCCCAACATCTATGACCCTCTCCTTGCTGTCCAGCTTCCAAGACGGGAATTGTCTCCCTCTTCCTCAATTTCAGAGTCAACTATAAGTGTTAAGCAGTATTTACAGCACTGAAGACGGCAAAAAATTCAAATTAATCAGCAATCAAGTACAAGGGCAGCAGCCAGAAGAAAGAGATGGACTTAAGAAGAATTTATAGGTAGCAGATACAAGGAGGAACACAATGTCGCAGGCTCAGGAAAGTGGAGGAAGTACAAACATCCAAGTTTGTCAACATTCATCAGCTAAAACAAATTAATACCAAATTAATAATAAACAACTTAATGCTTCTGCTGACATACAGAGCCTGTCTTAAGGAAAGGATAAGAAGAAAAGCATGAGAAAAATACTGAAATAATATTTTTTCTCAAGTAACCTGAAATAAAATATTTCTGACCATCTAAAAAAGGGCATGTTCTGTTTATGAATATGCAAAAATAAATTTAAGAATTTAAATTTTCCAGAGAAAAATAAAAACACAGAAAAAAACGTAAATTTCCCTCAAGAAATATTAATTTAATGGAAACAACATTTGTTACCAAGAATACATAGTAGTTCTCAAAACCATAAACCTGAAGCAGAACAAAAACTAAAAGCATCAATTCAAATACTTTTTGCCACGTACACAGTTCTTACAAACTTAAATATCCAGAAATACTGTGTATTTAGCAGGCAGAAGGAAGGCATTTCTATCAATTGCACTGCACATTAAATGACATCCTCAGTCTTCATAGGAGGACTTTATCTACAGTAACCCACTTGTACGACTACAGCTAACGACATCTTTGCTGCTCTGTGGTTTCTCTCATGCTGTTTACTTCTGTTTTTCTTCTACAGAACCCTACTCAAAAGGAAGAGGGTGCAGCATACTGTGGTTTAGTGCTTAAGTGCTTCCAAATGGTGAAACTGAGTTACCATAGCACCCACATGCTCAAGCAATCAGACCTATCTCAGTGCTAAACCACAACTTCTCTAGTGCAGTCTTGAAATTTCCCTGTTAAACTCCTTTTCACCAAATTTGCATTTTTAATTATTTTTAGTTGTACAGGTTCATTAATATGATATAGTGGGGGGGTGGCAATCTTTGGGATACAGTCCAGGCTACTTTGTAGGGAGTACTTGTTATCATGTGATTGTCTGCAAGAGGGAAGAATATCAAACCCTGATGTAGCAGTTACTTCAGCTGTGAAACGATGGCTACTATCCACAGTCGTTAAGAAACACCTATACATGAGGAACGGAAGACTGGCTGGGATATTTGCTTGGCAATTTTGAGTTACATGCAAAAGAAAAAAATGTGTTAATATTTGCTTTGCCTTTTGTATATTTTCAGTATTCATGCATGTATGAAGTCAAGAGCCAGACTCACATTGCTATTGTGCTAAACTTGTCTGTTGCCAAGGGCCAGTCCATAACTCCAGTTACGACTTTTCTAGCCCTGGTGTGCCTTCCTTGATCTTCCTTTCCCACATCTGCCACGAGCAGAAGGAAACGCTTGCTCCATAGTGCTCTGCTTAAAGACACGAACAGGCTGGTGCTGGATTTGCTGAATGTGTATTGCTTATAGAAAGCAGAGGGAGGAAAGAACGTGCAACCATCACACTGTCCTCTCCACTCCTACTCCCATGTTTTTGCAATCACTGCCACTATTAGTCCTGGGGAGCTACTGAGCACAGCTGAAGACACCTCAGTTCTTGAGAGTTTTGACCAGAAAAGGAGGCTGCAGCCAAGAACTGTTTGACTGTTGGTGACAGTGTGGGGTAGGGGCAAAGTTCTTCATCTCAGACTATCTCATTGGACCATGGTTTATTTAAATATCTGACTCGCTTCTCTATCTACCTCGGAGTTCCTTCAAGATAAAAGCTTTATCTGGTATTGTAGATCTCTTCCTGGCTGAACGTTGCTTTTTACATAATTTTGCCAGCAGTAGACAATGGGTCCTTTGCACTGCAAACCAGAAACCATTTGGAAATATTTCTCTAAACTATCTTTAGTCAGCTGAAATGTCAAACCATAAACAGTTTAGTAGTGTATGGATAGCAGCATTTTAGACACTGATAATATAAATCCTGTTGAAATCAGAAATATCTTCTGTTTGGTAAAGATCTATTAGTCCTTGGATCAACAGCTCTGTACCTACCGGGAGCATGAGGTCAGTGGGGACTCTAATCAGTGATTTTCAAAAAGATGGCAGCTAGCGATTTTTAAAACCAAATGAACATTTCTTGAAGAAATGACACCTGTCTATGAGCTTTCCTTTTCTGCAATAATATTTCTCTCTGCTCCATTGCTGTGTTAAAGACCCAAACTAAAACAGATAACTGGTCTCGGGGAGCTGAGGGAGGAGTGCAGATGGCAGAGATAAAGAGTTGATATTCAAGTGCTCTGCATGTCTATGTCCCCAACTGACATCACCTGGATGTGCAAATACTTAGCTTTCCTACAAAACACAATCAAAGCACAATCAAAAACTGAAAGAAAACACAAAGGTTCTGGAAAGAGACCATAATGTTTCCTTTAATCTGGGAGATCTTTGTTGTTGGGTTTTTGTTGTTTGGTTTGGTTTTTTTCTCTGTAACCTTAGATGCACATTGTGTTCTGAGCCAGTAAAGAGTTTTAGATGGAAGTCTGACATACAAGGTGAGGTTGCTTATTCTTAATTTTATTTATAACGCAGAAATATCAGAATTCCTCAATCCCAACCATAACTGCTTGTTGCTGTGTCCTATGGATGCTGTGTAATACAACTTATGCCTGACAAGTTGTCAGTCAGACAAGATGTACAAAATGAAAGGAACATTTTCAGTGTTACAAAGGGAATATTATTATTTAAAAAAAAAAACAAAAAACAAAAAACAAACCAACCAACCACAAAACTTGAGACAGCCATTCATAAATTCTTAGAAAAAAGTCTATGCTACAGACAAGATACCCAAACAGTCTTAGTGCTGTGTAAATTCACAAATCCATCCTTTTACTATCAGAAATGGCTAGTCCCTGACAAACCACTTTGTAGTTTTTTATGCATTGCAGATTTGTTTTTCATGGAAAAAGGACATCTGAAGGTGCCACAGGAGTGTCATGGCTGAGGCCCTTGGCCAAGGTGAAGCCATGACACTCCTGTGGCACCTTCAAGCAGGGCTGAGTGGTGTCAAACAACCCCACGCCAGTGAGACCAGAGTGTGATGAACCCCAGAGCAACAATCAACCAGAGCACAACACTCAATACTGCTGTAAATGTAGAGTGGGATGTTCCTGGGGGCCGCTCAGACACTCTGACGACACCTGGCTATCAAGACCCTCGGCAGTAGGGGCTGGGGACAGAAACAACCCAGACCCCCACAGGTCTTTCCAAAGTCCTAGGATACCTCTGGTTTAGCAACACAGGAAAAGGCACAAGTGGTAGCTGTACTGTTCCCACAGGAGACTTCCTCCCTCACCAAGGTGAAGCTCCCAGTAGTTCAGTATTGCTGCAAAAAATCACACATTTCAGATTGTGCCCTGAATACAAAATTTCTCACACTTGCAGGAGATGCCAAGTGGCTCACAGAAGCGGTGATCTCAGGACCACAGTGATGTTTGCTGCTACTGAAGCATCCCTGTTACAGAGCCCAGGGCTGAGGCTGGGGAAGTCAGCTGCTGTCTTCGATGAGAACAGGTCCCAGGGTTCAGATGAGCACAATGGAGTCAAGAGTGAAGATCTGACTTCATCTGCTCACAGGAATGACAGACTGTTTAATTGAATTCTCAGCCTTAAAAGAAACTAGCTGCCTTATTCCACCGCAGAGTAACCCAAGTGCCATTGCTCTGTACCTCCAGTGCACAGCGCTGGGCTGTACTGTGCTCAGTTACTCTGCCTGCATAGCCCCAGCCTTTGAATGATCCTTAGCTATAGCAGACGGGCACAAATCAGAATAAAGATGTGGTTAGAGCAAGCCCTCACAAAAATTTCATTTTCCAGTGATGTGTCATTTGTATTTTTACAGCTTCTTGCTCCAAGCTTAACAGGACCCTCAGCAGTCCCTCTGCTCCACGAGCCAAAGTCCCAGCCTCACATCTCCAAGCAGCAACGCTCTAAACTATCCTGCTAGTCTCAGTCATCTCCCATGACCCAGATTTCTTCCAGCCTTCAGAGAAGATCCTAACCAGCACTGGCTGATAGACATCTAGCTTCTGTTTCTTAAAAGGATAGAGTACAGAGGGAAAAAAAAAAAACAGCCAGCTCAGTGGAGAACCCTTCCCATACCAACTCTGCCTGCTGGGCAGCTTCCTCGCCCTCCTGGGGCTGCCAGCTGCAGCCAGCAAACTGGTTTTGATTCAAAGCAGAGTGATTTCTCTTGGTTACTGTCGTGACTTATTTTTTTTTTCCTCCAGACATTCAGTCCATAAATTATCAGAACTGAATATCAGTCATCAAATACGCTACTGAATAACATTTTTGTAGTTCATAAAATATTGTGACAAACAGTATTCACTGATCAACAGCTAAATCAACTGTATACTTGTTAGGGTACAATATAAAACACAGTAAAACAGACACACAAAATGTTGATAGGAAGCATCACATAGGGGTCAGATTCTACCACCATTACTCATGCAAAAATAATTTGAAAAGGAAACAATTCAGTGAAGAATATCACTATCTCTTAGAAAAACTGCCCGTTAAAAATTCCTTATATATATTTCCTATATAAACTAATGTGGAATAATTCATTTTATTATTGAAATGCAAAAATTACCAGTATGTACATTAATCAAAATTTCCTACATTTGATATGTATGTGTATGAATCCATCTTGTACTCAGCCAGCATGAGGAAAGTTGGGACTGTGACCCAGTCCTACCCAGGGACTCCACATTTTACTAGTGGGTGAGGGGTCAGACATATCCTCCAGCTCTGTGCCTCTGTAACATCCCCTGCAAAGTGGAGGGAATGGCACTATTCTACTAAACCGGCATATTGCAATTAGAAATTCATTAAAAATTATAAAGTTCACAGACAAGGGTTCTGAAAGTGTTATTGAAAAAAAAAATACATCCGATTGCATAAACCTGAGCTCCTCAGAATGCCATGCGTGCACATATAAAAACCTCTAACTATCTCAAAATCCGGATTGCAAAACCTGGGCTCTGCCCCTTCAGGGAAGCTGAGCCAGCGCTATCAAGAAGGGACCTGTACTTCTTGTCAATGCAATGACGAACAGATTTCAGAAGAGAGCTGAGCACGCACAACTCCTCCTGAATTCAATAAAGACTTGGAGTGAAAGTGGTTTCTCAATCCCCTTTCATTCCTTGTTTTTCTTCTGAAAATCAGATTATCAATTTTGGTGCCCAACTCTGGGCAGTTACCTGCATCTTAAATGTGTCCTTTTTTTCTCTTTCTCTATTTGCTATTTTCATTATAACAAACACGAGATGTGAGCCCTGACTTTAACTATATATATATTATGATAGTCATAAACAAAAAGAGAGAAAAACAGTTCATCTGATTTTGCTTTAAACCCTGCGCTGTCCGTTCTTTTCTGAAAGACAGTGTGTGATGAATGTTTCAGGAGATGAAAATAAATGCTCAGAATGGCAACATTCCACTCTGCTCACAGGGATTGTAGTGCCCCATATTCCAGCAAAGAACCTGAGAAATGTAAAACTCATGTTCCTCAGGAATTGAATGAGATAAATTTCAGTATCACTTTAAATAATTGAAGGGAAAAGGAACATAAAGATTTTATGCTTCCATCTTTGTTATGTGTCAAGCAATTTTCATTAGCATTTCACAAATATCTTCCTTTTTCCCATTTTTTGTGTTATTTCTTTATTTTAAAAATATTAAATGAGCAGCCTGTGAAAGAAAAGTAAAATCAAAGATATTAGATAAATATGCTAGATAAGAATTTATTCAGGAAAAGAATTTTATGGACCTTTCAAAGTATAGGGACCCAGGGAAAGCCTCAGGCCAAAGCTAAGAGAACATCTAATTTCATGCTCCAAATAATTTTACACTCTTTATATAGGCACAGCAATGCACAAGCCAGGAAATTCATCAGACCTGTAAACATTTCTGATGTATAATAGTAAGAAAGATGTATATAGTGGCATCTACACATCTTATGACAATAGCAAGAACAACTCCCACTTGGAAGTGGGAGATCAGAAACCTGATTTGATCCGTAAAACAAATATGAGTTTGTATGCAGACATACACATAGAGCAGTTTGGAAGTAGTGTGTGTAACATCTGTGAGGACAGATGAAAAAAGCTGAAGGAGAAAGACACAGTATGTGTAAATGTGGGTAAGAAATCCACATCCCACATCTAGAAAGTTTTAAAAAAATCTATTAAAAAAGTAAAATTCTAGCTTCTGGATTCCCACTTCGCTGCACAAGATCGTTTTCTAGGGAAATTCCATGATCAAGAATGCATGATGCTCTGCCCATTGTAGTGTCTGATGCAAAATCAATCAATTGTGCATTGTTAACACAATGCCATGTCTTTCTTTTCTTTTGGAAATAAATTGTGTACATTTATGTACACATTTATGTACACTTACACAATGAAAACTCAAAAAAATTAAGGACAGATGAACAGCATCTGCCATGATGATGGTGTAAAGCAATCTGAAAAAAGTGAACAATAAGGCAGGAGACCACCAGCCTTCTTTAGGTGGACAGGGCCAAAGAAAACTTTTGTGAAGATCAATAAATTCCCAAGAAAGTAAGGAACATAATTATCAGGGAATGGAACTCTACCCAGGACATAATGTGTTTCTGTTAGGGGATGAGTAGCCAGTCCTCTAGGACCACAGCAGTTGGTACAAAAGACAATTGAATTAAAGGCTGTCAATTCATTTTGGCAGATGGCTGGGGCAGATAGCTGCCCCAAAAGAATATGGTTCTCTGACGAATGAAAATGAAACTTTTACAAAAACATTCTCCAAAGAATGCAAGAAACAGCCCTGAGGTACCTCACATATCCTCCACGAGCTGACCTTTTCCCTGCTCAACGCCCCGTCATGTGAAACTGGCTGTAGCGGAAGAGCTGACTCTGCAGAGTGGGGTCCCACTGCGCTTGGTATTATGGGTTACTTCTCAAATTAAACCAGTTACAACCTATTTGACCATGGCTTTCTCCTTGTGAACAAGGGTCTACACTACTTGAGGAACGTAAGCCTCTTGCCAGAGCATTTTCTCTCCAGCCACGAGTGCAGGTGCTTTTACTTTTGCTAAGATACCTAATGTTAAAATGGCTTAATCGCCAACCACGCTTTGTCTTTCAGTTTTAAGTTATTGGCAGTTGTTAATGAAAGTCATCTTTTACCTCACCAATTCTAATGAGCTTTGGCACTATGCTACCAAATGTGGTTGTGAAAATCCTGCTTCTGCAGCTAGTTGTGTTACCGCTCGTTCAGGGACCTCTCTTTCTTGCTTCACTGTACCCCGTAGTCACATCCTTTCTGGCTATGAGTCAATTACAGTTAATTAGCCACGTGGTCAAACTCCCATTTCAGTATAAATCAACTTCAGTTTAGATTTGAGTGGCTTAACCATAGGAAGGTTCCCATAGTCTTGTTAGGTTTCTGCCTTTGGACTCTAGGGGACAAAACTGAGAAGTCATTGTTGGTGTTCACCCATTACAGTCAGCCTGAAGTTTCACTTACTCTTCGTATGCTGGTTTGGCAGAGATTGAGAGATATCACATAAAGCAAATAAAAGCCACTGCAATCCATCACCTCACTAGGAAGAGAGGGAAGAATTATTTGGACACTTAAAAGTTACAAAACCATTGTTACATGGTTTTGGTCTCTAGTAGCAACTTTGTCCTACAAAATGTCTTCATGTTTCCCTTTCCCAGGCTCTGTATTAACGCTGACACAACAGCTCACCAGCAGTGCTGGTACGTTAATGAGCTAAGAGAGGGGTTTGGGACTGGCTGCAGGTCCTGCAGGGCTCCACTGCTTTCTGCACGTGCACCAGACAATGCTACTCTCTGCTGGAAAGCCTAAAATTGCAAAAGCCCTCTGTGATTGGCTACTTCTTGTCTTTTTTTTTTTTTTTTTTTTTTTGCCTTCCCCTGCCCCCGGTGGTTAGAAGTTCCTGATTCTCTGCTTCTTCTGAAGCAGTTTCAGCAGCCTACCTCTAAACTGCAATGCTCCTGTGCTCAAGGGGCTGATCCCTTCCTGTCTGGCCCTGTTCATTATCTTATCATCATGCATCTGCTTATGTCACGCACCAGGAAACTGGTCCATGACTCTGATGATGCCTCCACAACACAAATATATCCTTCTAAAAGATGTGTCCAGCCTCCATAGCCTAAACACTGACCCATTCTTACACCAGAGTTTCAGTACAAATTCGCAGTTGCTTCAGAATTGCCACCTAGGTTGCCTATTTTGGGATACCTTCACATTTTGCTATCTCTCTACCAACTTGATCAGAAATTCTGAGGTTCAGAGGTGACAAGATGAAAGAGATTGGTTCAGCCTTCTTACAGAGATAGTAGTTTAGATCTGCTTGCCCAGCAAACCTGTGACATGCGACCATGGCACTATGTTTATCTTCTTAGTCTTGACCAGATTTCACCGGGGGAATACCGTCTGAGTTCAGGTAAACGAGCAAGCTTAATGAAAATTTATGTTTCTTTTCAGATGATAACCTACTCATTTCAGAGGAATTTCCAAAATAGACCCAGTCAGCCTCATTTAATAGTTCATTGCCAAAGATAAATTAAAATTCAAGTTCCTATCATTATTTCTGCCAAACACAAGAAAATGCCCATTTCCACCTAGTCTATAACTTCATCTGAAATGTATACATATTCCAGAAATAGAACAGAGATTATTTTTTTAAATAATTTAAGCCTGTGTATTTAACATTTTTGGAACAAGGATAAGAACAGACACAGGAACTAACAGCAAATAATGATTACAGATGTACAAGAAGAGTTGCGTTAGCTACAAATTATGGGAACATACTCAAGTTCACCTGCAAAACTAATATGGCAGACAAGTAGCCAGAGTGCTTTTTGCTCCTCCTTTGACACCACCAGGAAGAGGCTGAGTTGTATCAGCAGAAGCTCACAAAGCACACTTTCAACTGTGCAGAGTATAAGGGAAATGAAGTATAACTTTTCAAACATTTTGGTGTTTCAAACTAATGGACTTCTTTCAATTTCCTGGTAAATGGCAGCCTGAGAGAACTAGATGGTGTCACAGGATGTGGGTGCCTTAATTTTATCTCCATTTTGCAGAGCAGTGGTCTACTTAGCAAACCAGCTCTCAGCTTGCATTGTAAGCAAGCGCCTTCCCGTTTCCATGGCAAGCCTGCCTGTCAACCCACAAACAAACAAACTTCCTCACTGAAGTAAGGAGAATAGTAGCAATGTACAAAAATATTAACACTTCAGCCTACATCATTTGAAAACACAGAATTTTGCAAAACTATACTAGCAGAAAGTATAGTTGCCCTAATGACTCATCTTGCATTTTCAGCGTGCTTTTTTAGCTACAGAGCGCTACGCAAGCAGCCTCTACAATGGCAAAGCCTCATGGTACATCACAGTATGAGACAGCTGTTATCTAAGAAATAAGACTGTAGTTTACCTTCCATGAGCATTACACTGTCCACAGAAAATCCAGTGACTGTCCTGGATTAGGATGTTCTGAATTGCCCAATACAAACATCCAAAGTACTTTTTCCTTTTATAGTTCTGCTATTGCTATTTCAAGTATTTTTAATTACTGAACGTTTGTTGATCTAAAGTCCAAAGAGCTACCTTTAGAAAGATGGTAGCATACTGACTACATCCACCATCGCAACTGATGCTTAGGGAGCTGGTGTTTTATTTTTATTTTAAGCTCATATTCATGAATCCTTCAAGACATTTTCGGTGAATCCCACATCATTCAGCTCTGAAGCTTACTTCCTGAAGACAACATTCACAAACTTGATGAAGAGTTCTTTCCTAAAAGAAAATCTAGCAGCAATAAATAAAAAGGCAACAGGTCCCATTTCTTGTCTTCCCCACTGCTCACAGAAGCAAACACCCTGTGCTGCTGCACTCACGTGCCCCGTTTCCTACACCACTAACAGATTGTAGCAACCCGGGTTTCTAACAGTGCCTCGTACTTTCAAGCAGTGAACAGGAATCTCTCTGGGGCCAACTGCATGAAAACTTTGTAAAAAGGCAGCTTTATTCTTCTGTTTGATTGCTCCTAGTACTTTTTAACAATCTAGCAGCCCCACTGAGTTATTCACAGCTTTTCTCATACATTGGAATAATTTGTTATCTTATTGTGGTTTATGTTATTTCCCGAATTAATTTCTTCTTCATTTCGGTAACAAGGACTTTGAATTTTACCTACAGCAGCTGAAATTATCTTTAGTTAGCATCACGTCAGATGGATTTACAGCTTCAGAAGAACATCTCTAGTACATAAAAAAACACTCATAACCCTACCTTTTTTTAAATTATTATTCTGGCTTTACCGTTCTCTTTCCATTTAGACTCAGGCACACACTTGCACAGGGTGTTAACATGATTTCCTCACAGATTCTAGGATTTCAGTTTATTTTTTTGTATGCTCTTTCAGTTAATTCTAAAACAGTTTTTCCTAGAGCTAACTTACAAACACCACTTATCCCAGAGAACACTAGTGCTCATATTCTGCAGAAACAGCAATGGGGATTTCAGAGGAGACATACATTCTTCTCTGTTTAAATTTTACCTAGAAGATAACGTATTTATTTGCAAGACGTTACATTTATGTAACATCCTCACATCTCTCACTTGTTAATACCAAGCGTGTATTGATTGTTACAAGACTAACTACAAATACATCTAGTTATAAGACAGGAGCTCTTCATGGCAAATCTCTACCAAGGCCTTAAACTGTGCAAGGAGTCCTTTGGGTAGGTATATTGACAGCTCTGTTTCTTCATATGCCCGTTTTCCAGTCTAACTTAGTGGTATTTGTAGTGAGACTCTGTGAACGTGTGCCTTGTCCTCACAAAGAATACAAATGTCATTACTGTGCAATTCCAAAGCACTGGGAATGAAACTGAGAAGGATTTTTCAGACCAACTTTAAAATTGACAGAGGTAAAAACAAATTACCGCGTCTGCATATTGTTAACTGTTCTTTTCTTAAAGTAGAATATATTCATCTGTAAAAAAGTGTCAGTGACAACATAACATTAAACTGAGTCCGTATTTAGATAAACCATGGTGACCCAGTGCAACAAGAGCAGTGCAATCACTAGAAAAATTATACATCATGTAAGAGGTTTGGACACAGTATGATAAGAGGCATCCAAGTGGCCTCAGATTTCATCCTTAATGCATCAACAGGAAAGGATGACTACACCAACAAACCTGAAAATGTTTCCAAGATTACAGATCCAGGTCAAGCATACCAGACACCAGAGGGGAAGCAATTCCCTCTGCCATACTCTGGTTCCTACATAACGGAAGCCTAAATCTGCAGGAGGTAAGGACCAGCACCATGTGCCAGGATGTCGCTCTGGACAGTCAGAAGGCCAAGGCTGCAACGGGCAGCTTAAGAGCAAATTTCTACCTGCACAAGAGATCCAGCCAAAGATGTTGATACCTGGGCATTTCACATCACATTTTTTATCTACCTTATAATTTCTTATGGATTTTTTTTTATTTCATAGCTTGTATTATTAAGCTTTTGAAAAACATTCCTATCAATATAAACTGTTTCTTTAATTTAAATAAAAAAATCCCAATGAATAATTCTTTGTCTGCTTAACAGAATTACGAAAATTAGAGAACAGCAAAAAATCAGTTGATTTCAATAAAGTTACCCTGACAGAGAGATCACAGGTGCCATTGAAAATAAGGCTTTCTAACTTGTATTAAAGGTATATTTATATAAAGAAATACAGAAAGCTCATTCTGGTTAATTATTAATCTGCTGACAGTACAAAGCTAGTGCAATGGACCTGGATGTGCCCTTGAAATGCCTCTGGCCTTGTAAGCTAAGGAAGTGGCATGAATCGGGTTTTGCAGAAGATGAACAACCCTTGCATTTCCAGAGAATCCTTTGATCTGAATCCCCCCAGATCTGGAGAATATGTACTGTATGATGTTTAAACCTTATTTTTTTTTTCTGTAGCATGCAGGCAACACTTGTCCAAGTTGAAAAACTCTAGGGAATCTTTTTGACTTCCTCTATTTTCCTCATAGCAAGGCTTCACCTGTAAAGAAGGCACGAGCTGGGCTGGTGCTCACCAATTTGATCATGACGTTCATGAATGCATCAAAAGTAATATTAAAAACATGCACCAGTAATACTGTAAACACTGAACACTTAAATAATATTAAATCTAACAATTTTTATCAAAGAATCCTCAAAGAACTAAAATTCAGAAAGCATTTTTGATATTATAAGAACAGCAGGCATACAAAAAGCAAGTGTACCATAAAGATAATGAGCAGAGAGACCAAGCTAGGATCTATTTGCAATCAAACTGGCTTCTTCTCCAGCAACTGCATTGTGAAGCTTCTAGAGGGAATCTGTGAACAAGAAACCAACATCCAACACTTCAAACACTCAGCATCACACACTGTCAGTCATTCCCAATGTTCTTCATTATGAGTGAAATCTCCTGCCTCAGTATGAGAAGAAGTCATAGGGATTGGGTTTTGACTGTTTTTGAGCTAAAAGCTTTGAAGCTCTTTTTGTTCTGAAACATGGAGTGACAATGAATTCAATGACAGATCATTTCCCTAATGATCACATTTCCTGTAGTGAGACTTCTCATCTGCTTCTATGACTGCAGCAACACTGCAACCACATGCACTCTGCAACACCTTCCACCTCCAGTGAAAACGCTATTGTATCCTCACAGATTGAAACAGGACACAAAGAGACGTGTCACTGTAACCTAAAACACAGATTAGGAGTCTGGATGACCAGCACAGCTGAAGTATTTTGATTTTGAGTTCGGATTTCTTTCACAAGGAGAGTAGATAGTAACTTTTCTAGAAACCTGCCTCACTAAGACCTATCATTATAGTCCTGATCATGTTAATTCTCATTTGCATTTACCTCCTGCAGTACCACAGTAATTCCAGATCATAAAATTAAATGCAGTTGCTAAATGTACTGACCTCTGCTGCAAAATTACTAGTGTATTATTGGTATTTTCTGCACTCTTGATTTACTCTTGCTCATGTTCCAGAACATCTGAAAGGTGCCACCCTTTTATCTTACCTGAACTGTCCAAGCAACCCTTTCATTTGTGTTTCAATTTGATACCTCTGCCTGGAAGTAGGCAGAAATTTTATTTTGAAGCTAACATCAATCTTATCCCAGGAAGAAGGACTAATACTCTCATGTCTTCCTCAACTAGTCTTTGCTGAATATCAGATTAAGTTCTTGTGACCACCCATTGGTAGGGTGCCAAATATTTTATGCAGAAGGTTAACCCAGGATTTCTGCAACTAGCTGAGATGATATTCAGGCCTCACTAAATTAAACATGATTCATTAAATGAATGGTTTATTTTGCACAATAATCAATGTTACACTCTCCTCTTGTTTTGCATTGTTAAATGCAAACAACTTTTTGGTTGATTTTGCTAGAAAATATATGACTTTCATTATGAAATAACATTCACAAACAAACAACTTAAGAGTTGGAATTAAAAAATGTTCCTTCTTGTGTCTTCCTGTCCCCTCCTTTTTTGCTTCTCATTCAGCAAGGTTCCAGAGTATTTCTTCTTGTTCAACAACTTTCCAGGTGACCTTTTAGAAGTCAGCTCTCTGGATCTGTTTCCATTTAACCTGTAAATAATGACTTTTCTTTGCTAAAGTGTTTTGAGTTCTGTATATCAAGATATTTATGAAGGTACACTGAAGTCCATTTATGAAGTAGAAATATTTTACATCAGCTCTACAAGGTGACAATCTGCTATGATGAACAGGTGTCCCAAGGCTCTTTTCTTTTGCATTTCCTTTAATAACTAATGCCTAGCAGCACTTACTAAAATAAATACATGGTCTGATTTCTGCAAATACATACGCTTCGCTCTAATGACACAAATATTTTGCAAGGTAATATGGTAATGAAAAATGTTCCACGGTTGTTTTAAGGAAATTACACTTCTTGGTCTCACCAAAAGTTAAAAATGACAGTCACTGACATGTTTATCTCTGAACCACTTATGTGTATATGAAATAATCAAGGTTCAGGTACATTCCTGAATGCAGGAATCTATTCTAAACACTTCGGCATTTAGGAAGAGTTATTGTACTTCTACTTACAACCATAAAACCACACCCTGAAAAGAACTGTCATCCCATTAACGATTTGGGAATCCTGAATGGTGGTTAAATGGTGGCTAAGTGACCAAGCCTTGTGTGTCCAGCCTGACAGTGACGTATTTTACTCTCACTGCAGAGAATCCCACTGAAGTTGGCTCAAATTTAAACTAGTGAATAACTCCTTGCTTTCTCCAAGGCACAGATTTAAATAAGTAAAATTAGTAAAATCTTAGTAACATTTATTTTAAAGATAAGCTATTTTTTTTTCTCATGCAAAACTCTCACAAACATAGTTTGACAGCTTCTCCAGGTAAGAGTTTTCTGAAGGGCCGCTACAATAATTTCAGTAGTACAGCTCTAACCATTATCAAGATATGAATGAGATGCCTTCCTGACTGGAAAAATAATGTATTTTTCTTAATTAGACATTTCTTCTTCCCCTTCCCATTCATCCTGCCCAATATGCTTACTCTCTAGAGAAGAGAGACATTCTCAGTGACTTCTCTGAGCAAGAATTCCTCCACCTCCCCTTTAAGAATTGCCTTTAATCTTTGTTGTAAGTGGAAGAATGATTGTATTCTGCCTACACTTCCTGGAAACTCAGCCTAGGCCTGTAAGTCTGCTTTTATCAAAATATCCATCAAAGGTCAGGTAGTTTTCCATACTCATCTAGAGACACAGATGCTACCTATCTTGATGAATCAGTTCAAGAGCATTAATTCTTCTCCCTTAAAATGAATCAGATATAATCACTAAGAAAACAAAGGACATTATTTCCATGACTATAAGTGTGCTCAGAATTACAATCTTATCAGATTCCACAGCTTCTTCCACCGCTGGTCCCCAACCCAGCTCTTCCATGGCTCTGGAGTTGATGACAGGAGATAAGGGACCAAGCAGAAAATCAGTTGGTAGTGGCTAAATAGTCACCAGAACTAAGTTCTGCACTGGTTCTGATGGCTATCAGAGAGAGTGAAGTCAGTTTGTGCTTCAGGGATCCTAATGTGACCCAAAGAGACCAAAATATTTTCTTTTATTACTTAATTCTTATCTTGGCATTACAGCAGCAACACAAAATTTGCTTGGCATCTTAACTTAGAAAGCCCTGAAATAGTAAAAAAATAGGTTTTCTTTTTTCTTCCTCGAACATCTCTTACACCTGAGAAAATATATAAAATATTTTTATACAATATTTTGCACTTAAATTTCCTGCCAACATCCACTTCACAAGTATTGGTGCTGATTAAGGACATAAAAATAAAGGCTATACCTCAAAACAGATACAATGTGATGTTTTTTCAGTAGGGTTTTCCTCCTACTTCCTTCTCAATTCTATGCTCCATTAAATGGGAATTATACTGCCCTTCAACCAAACTGAAACTTAAGATGTTCTGAAAATTGTAATTCTGCGTTTCCTGATGCCACACAGATCTAGTGGAGATTGTTATAGATGTTATCAATATTCATATGATCTCCTTTAAATGTGGCATCTCCTTTAAAACGTTTCACTCCTTTTTGCAAGAAGGAGGAATGTATCATAAAATGTATCATTTTCTCAAATGAAAAACATCAACAAATGCAATGTCTATTTTGATACCAATAATTGAGAACAATACAAAAGTAACGATAACACTAACATGAGGCAAGTCACTTTCATAGACATAAATACAATGGAAACAATTGTAATCCTTAGATGTAAGAAGGAAAGACAGCTGCCAACAGGTTACCTGTGGTCAAGAGGTGCAGGAATGTGGCAGTTCTGGCACTCCACTACCGCAAAGAACTGAATGTCTAACTCACTAGGTGTTTTAACAAAACGAAACAAAACAAAACAACAAAAAAACCCTCATAAAAAATCCAAACCAACAAAAAAAACCCCACACACCACCAAAAAACACATCAACACAAAACAAACTAGAATTTTAGTATTCATTCTTCAGTTGTGTTCCAAATATACGAAGAGTAGCACTTAGCTACTGAAGATGAGCACCATCACCAAAAAGCTTAAGAAACTAATATTTCTAGCTGCAGAAAGTTTTGAATAGTAATTCCATAAATACGGCCTGAACTACACATTTAGCAACACAAATGTAATAATATACTAAATATATTTTCATTCTCTACACAAAGAGAACCCTGTAGGGGAAAAACAGTAAGTGACCGTAAAAACTGCCATAAGATACAGAGACAAGGCTACTTCCTGAAAACTGGACACTTGGCTTCACAACCTTCACGTCACCCTGCACATGTGATTTTTTACTTTTTAAAAACATCCTCCAACCTCAAAAAACAAAATAATCAGAAACTCTATGAAAGGGCACAATGGTGCTCTCCCCAAGCTTTATCAGCAGGACTGGGATGTGTGTATCTCCTTGCTCAAATCCACCCCTTGGGGTTAAGGCAGTCCTGATAGCGTTACAATGGTTTAATCTTCTGTGTAGGACCCTGCTAGAAGACTTTCATCAATGAGTTTTGCAGGTATTTGGTGACAGCACAGAGGTGGTGAAACTCAGCGACTTTGCTGCTATCTCAGGCCTTGCAGTATGGTGTAGAGGCTTTCTATCAGTTTTTTGTGTCTTTCTCTCTCCCCCTCCTTTCAGCTCCTCTGTTCCCCACTACCATCTCAGTCCCGGCACCCAGTCTCTTCTTTTAAACCAGTTTCGTAATCCTTCCTGTGGTGTTCTGGGGTAGCAATAGCTTTACCATTGCATCCTGACTCCCTGTTCCACAACATTGATCTCCCCTCATCTGGCTTCATATCTGATCAGAACTTCTTTCTGAATGTTAGCTCTTACAACTACAGAAAATTTCATGAAAAAGACATCAATTGTATCCACAAACACCATCAAGGTCTGACATCAGCTGTAAATTAGATCTATCACTCTATCAACCACGGCAGTGCTTTTTGAAGACTGCCATGAAGATTTTAAGTTATTTTTTTAAAACGGATGTAGGGTTACATACCTCTTTCTTGCTACCTATGGTTGCTCGTTCCCACAAGAACAAGCTGACCTAACAGAGCACAGATTTTACAGAAAGACGATATTATTAAACAGTTATTGCACAATATATCAGCTCCACTCAAGACTCTACTCACAGCTGTATCTTATGATCAACTACTGTAATAGCAAACACAGCCATTCCCAACCCTTAACATTTCACAAAAAAGAATCTTTTCACTCAAACTTGCCGCCATCTAGAACACAAAAGGCCTTGTGACCCTGAACTCCGACTCCGCAAATGCATCACAACCAATTCCACAAAAAGAAAAAAATAAATCCTCTGTAGAGTTCAGTATATATTTAAAAAAATATTCTATACTGTAATATGAATCCAGTTGACACTTGAATTAATTGCAAGCAATTCCCAGAGCTTGTGTCTAACAGAGTTCACCATCTGATATTCAGGAAACACGATATCATCCTCTGCAACCCTGAAGATAAGTTCTGTATTTCTTTCTCCTTGCTTTTTTCAACAGAAAAGAGTTAGAATGTCCTTTTTTTTTTTTTTTTTTTTTTTACAGTCTAAATAAATCTGTTAGGTCAATTACAGGTCAAAATTAATTTATTATTGCTATTACTATTTACAAACACTTAAATATGAGAATGCTGAAGACAACACAATAATCTTCTGCACTGAACTGAACAGAAAGTGGTCCCTCTCTTTCATATACAGATGCTGCTCAAGTTAGCTCGTCTCCTGCAGATAGCGTATCTGCTACAAGAACTGAGAATCAGAGGGATGAGATTACATGCTCTCTCATATAAGAGAGTAAATGGGTGTGTGTGTTTGTAACACATCAATTACACATTCTGCTGTTTGTTTACTGTATTTCACTCACTGGTGAGAGAATGCAATACGTTAATGGAAAGCATTAAACAGCTGGAGAAAATAATCATTGCGAATAAATACAGTGCCTTTGTATGTGACCTGATTTTTTATTGTTTCTGTATAGCAGGAGAGGAGCTTTGGGGCACTGTAAGTTTTTACCTGCAGCACTTTTCTCATTAAGAGTTATCTTCCAGGAATATGTGCATCAGCTGTTGTCACATAAAGAAGTTCTAAGAGCACAATGTGAGACCTGTAATACATGGATCTATGTAGGAAAGTTAATTTTGGATCCAGGGAGTAATTTAGCTGTATGTTTCTTTGAATAAGATGTCGGATGTCCCTTTCTTAGAAAAGGAAATAAATAGCACAGAGGATTATGCAGGCTCTTTGGCTGGGCACATATACTACTAATGTATTACTTTTTCTCTTATCTGTCTTTCCTCTTGCCTCTACACTTTTTAAGAAGTACCCATGCTGTCCAAATCAGCTCATAAACCCTTTGAGGACAAGATCATATTTCATCCTACATTCGTAGAGCACCTGGCCCAATAAGAACGCTTGACTGGGAGTGTGGCCATTAGCCCTACTGCAGGAACTTCCAGCTGCATGCTCCAATTTTTCAGATCGTCTCAGTGACAAACACATAGAGGTCTTGTGAAAACCTGATCATTTTTCTTCTATGAATAAACAGCTCTCAAGTGTTTTGGAGCTTACAGTCCAAACAAAGGGAGTCTCCTCCAAACAGGGACAGCTAAGAGGAAAGCAGAACTTTTAGTTTGAAGACCCCCAGCAGGTCTTTAAAAGTGGACTTTATTTTCCTGTTCTAATATAAAGCCAAATAAAATTCAACAAAATACAGTAAAAAAACCACAAAGACAAAATAAATCCTCTAAGACACTTGAAAGCCTTTTCAGACTTTCCACTGACGTCACCACTGAGGTGAGACTTAGGTGAGCAGCAATTCTGTTGTGAAGAGAAACACAGAGCATCAGCTGCAGCGAGAGCAACCAAAAATGGCGTATCTGACACGCTCAGCGTTATTAAAAGGTCTTCACTGCTCAGTGAAGAGCTGTGGTTTGTAAGCAATCCCTCCTTTGTTGTTTAAGGCACGCTCCTGCAGTGATGACACACTTGTTGACGTGTTTGGAGCAGAATCACTTCCACGTTGGAAATGGCTCTCTTCCCGACAGTAACACAAAAACTTAAACCAGCTACTGCGCCAGCATTTCTCTGTTTATTCAGGGTCATGCAAAACTGCATCTCAACAGGCCTGCAGGCCTTGCATTAATCACAGC
>NW_010130012.1:21940-29234 GCF_000699245.1 Pterocles gutturalis
ACAAATGCAGCTGTTGCTTTTTTATTGGCTTTTGGAATAATCTGATCCTCAAATCTTGGAAACTGTGTGGGACATTTTCTCCTGAAGTCTTCTATGAGTTCTCATGAACTTAACACATCCTGTGTTGATTCAAAAAGCATCTGTAGGTGAGATTTCCATTAATAGCATGCCTCTATAAATACTATCGTAAAACATATTAAAACATATCTATTTTAGCACTTCTAAATCCTCATGGCCAAACCAGACAATCTTCAGAGAAGTACAAAGTGCTAAATTCAGGAGGCCAAACATGACTGGATTTTATGAAAGTTTCACCTCCGAGTATTACAAAACCTCTAAGCATTACAAAACCTTGATCCATTAATGTCAAGGATAAATAATTCTTTAAAGATCTCACATGCATTTCCTTGAACTGCCTCCCTCCTATTCAGCACCATTCCACTGTACACCTTCTGAAGGGTAAGTATGTAAGCTGACACTGGGTTAAGCTGTTATTATTCCTAACATTTTCTAAGAGTAAGAGTGAGTGTATTGGGCGGCTTTCAGAAAGATTCATTTGTAAGTCATCTGATCAGCAGACTAGGACAGCAAAATCAGAAATGCCACTAAGTTGTATTATATGCAAGTTCTTACTGCTGCTTCACATCTTTCCCTGAAGTCTCAACCACATTTCATACTTCAAACTAACACACTAGACTGCAGGTGCGTGGAGGATGTAGAAAAGTCTTTCAGTTCTGTTGAGGCAGCACAGTTAATCATGGAAGCATTAATGAAACTGTAAACAAGGACAAGTATTTTCATGTACTTATTGGGCAGTGTGCAGCCACTCACACACAGGTACACGGCACAGATAAGCACATTCACATATTTCGGGATGAGGGAACTTGTATATTCCTTACAAGAGACCTAGGGCAACAGTCTCTCACTGCCATCAGGGACCAAGTAAAAAAAATTACACATAATTTTAAAAATGTATGTTTCATTATAATTTAAATTCTGCCAAGAAAGAGTGATATGAATAAAGAAATCCTCCAGATAATAAAGAAATCATCCAGATAATAAAGAAATCCTCCAGATACTTTATCCAAAACTCTATCCAAATATTTCTCTAAGTGTATATGCATGTGATTCTGCATTCATTTTAGACATCCGAGGTCTATCTCAGGAAGATTAACTAAACTGCTGCAGTAGCAATGTGTGTCACCTTCCCTTTGATTATGCAAGCATATGGTTTTAAATCATATGCTGACAGAGTCAGCTTGGCCTGCATTTCTCTAGAACAGTTGGATACGTTCATTAACACTACCACTGAGACCCTTAAAACACCTAATTTACTAAGCTTACAATAGGCTTACTATTGTATTTACCCTGAAGTGTGGAGGATGCTTTGTAACACGAAGCCTTTTGCAGCTATGGTCCGATTAGCACACCTTCTCATCTCATCCACAGACACGGGAAGCAAAAATCTGGCAAGTCCTGTTCTTGTGTCTTGCAAGGACTCACTGACCAGCTTCAGTTGGAGACTATAGTTGACTTGATCATGTTCTAAAGAATTTCAGATTTGCTGAAGTTAAGCACAGTATGGGTTGTTCTTACTCAGCACAAAAGTATTGCGTGCCTATTGACAACATCTGTGCTTTAGGACTGAGAACAAGGTGGAAATTTATGCACAAGTCATTTGTTTCATACTTTTTGTGTTCTTTGCTCAGATACACTATTCAAAATACTCTAATGCATAACCAGCTTCTTCACATTAATTTGTGGTAGTTTACAGGTTTCAAGAGACAGGCATCCCTCAGAATATTTAAGGAATTACGACTCTACATTTTGCAACAAGGTAAGCAATGCTACCTTCAGTTTAACAGATGATGAAACTGAGATCTGGAGAAATGAAAATGACTTAACACTTCACACCACCAGTTTCTGAGACAGCCTAGACTGCAGCTGCCTTCTGTCTGTTAGATCTTATTCTAGAAGCTTGCCTATGCTCTGCCATTTATCCTACCCCTTTTCCCACCTACGTATGTCTTAACTCACAAGCATCCAGAACCACTCCAGGGACTAATACTATCTTAAATACTCCATCCACAGCTTCTGTAATGTATATGATTTCCTGGAAAGTCTTTACCAGCCATCTCTTTTTGTACCATCTCAGCTGAGGCACTCTATTGTACTACATTTCCCTGGGAGTAAAATCTTTAAACTCACATAGGATATACAATGCTTCATTTAACGAACTGGTATTTCCAGAAATACCAGAAAGCTTCACTGTATGCCTTCATTTTTCTGTTAGACAGCTTATTTGATTATTTCTCTTTTTGTCAGGAAAGGAATGTATTTCAAAAGGCAATTAAAAGTATTGCTCCATGGAGTCCACATTTTTTGCAACAAAAAAAGTCATTCATGCACAACAAAAGATAAATCAAGACCATGGTACAGGACGGTGGGATTATGAATAAAGAGCAGACAGATTGTAAGAGAAACCTTTGAAACCAGAGAATAGAAACCTAAGCAAGCAGGCTAGCCGAGGAGGCACGGACACAGAGGGAACAACTGGAAGAGCAGTACTGCAAAGCAGTGGTATGAAAGAAAAGAAGCGGATCCCGTTATCTATACAACACTATGGATAACATAAGCTGCTACCAAATTGCGCACAGCTAGTTTCTAACATCCTGGCACTGAAAGCCCCAAACTGCTTTCCCTGAAAGGGAAAGAAGCCTGGAAATACATAAAATACTGTAAGAGTTATTGAAACACCTGTGAACAAGATCTGTTCACAAGTGTATGGAGAGCCTCGCAATACATCAGGAAACACAGCACAAGAGTCTGAGAGATAGTTAAGTTGCAGGGAAGAAAACAGCTTTTGCAACTGTTTCTGTTATTTTAATCTTGATATTTACAGGAGGAAGTCAGAGTTTTGCCACTTTAAAACCTTTTAACATTTTTTGCACAGAAGAGTTTCAGGGCCTAAACTGAGCTATGAACAGAGTACTATTTTCCCAAAAATGTTTTGAATGTTCTGTACTTCGTAAGCTTGCCTGAAGAAATAACTGCTTGATTTCTAGTTACGTAATTAAAGATTAATAAATGTGAACACCAGATACCTCCGCTCGATGCAGAAAGCAGCAGAGCTGAGGAGCACTGGCTGTCTCCCAGGCAGGGCTGGCAGTCACAGCCCCAGCAGCCGGCTCAGAGGTCACCTCTGTCTGGAGCAGGGCACCTCCCCTGTGGTCCTTACCCCCGGGGCTGCCAGCACGGGAGGAACACCCACACAAACAACGGGAGTGACAGGGACAAGACTCAGGGTAAGTCTGGGCTGCAGGACACGGGGTAAAGCAGAGACACTCGAGCTAACTCAGAATGAGGTAGTTGAATGAGTATGAAGAGAAGTCAAGCCGTGGCAGAAGGGAGTTCATTGTGGGTTAATTTGCTCTGCCTTCCTGGTGCGCCAGAGGTATGCTCATGAATATTAACTCTTAAAATTAGATCAAGAATGTAAACAGGACAGAACATTTTCATGGCTTGCTGTTCTCCTTTTATTGTTCCCAGCACAGTACAGTATATACCGCAATGAAGCTGCACAGAAAATGAAAACAGGATAATTTTCACGCACTATATGCAATGCTTTCACAATTTCTGTGTGGAGACTGCCTACTTGTTTAATGCATACACATGCTCTCAGGGAGGCACACGCTTCTGCAGATAGGTCAGGGAGTCAGAAAAACAGAGCTTGACTCCTGATAATAGGAACATTTTGAAAAGTCATTCCATTCTGTTTCCTACCCCCACTTCTTCTGCCTTATCTCACTATATATGCAAAGTTTCTAACAGGTTCACTGTTGATATGCCCTTCAGAACCTAAATATATAAACATAATTTCACCAAATTAAAACTAAAACTAAAGGAACAAGTTTCTATAACATGCCACCAAGAGCTAGATTTCTTTAGAACTGGAGCCTTCATGGCAGTTTTGCAGCTTTAGGTCTATAATGGTAAAAGATTCTCAGCATGTCAATATACTGATGGGAGTGAATACAGAATAAGTAGTAAGCATCTTTTCCATACTATGTAAGAAAGAGCTATTAGTCCAGAACCATTGTCTCTTGCCCTATCTGCATTTAGAATCAATATCCCACATCAACAACCCAGCCATCTCCTTGCTATTTTGTGCAGGTCTGAATGAATAGGTAAAGAAAAGCACGTTTGGTCCAAATCAGTGGCTAATTCTAGTCCAGAAACCATAAAGCTATGCTAGTGTTCTGCTGTGCTCCGGTTAACATGTGTCCTGCTAGTGTCTCAGGTACAACACCATAACGAAACTGAACAGCTTCCAGTTTAGAACTGGCTTGCCTCTGCCCAGCCCGGGAAGTGACAGGGCTGCTTGCACCCCTGTGCACACACAAGCTCTCCATCTCAGCTGATCTTGAATAAAAGTATTGGAACTGTGTAAGATGCGAAAAGTAGGCATTTTGTTTCAAATGATTAAGAGGTCCTTGAGTGCAGGACTCTGGGGTATGTGTTTCAGAAAGACTTAAATGCACTACTAAAAAAAAAAAAAAAAAAAAGAGTATGATACAGTCCTAAACAGAACCTGCAGTGGGGCATCCACAAGAGGAAAACATCAGAGGTAGTGCTCCAAAGCCTTCACTTCACTTTCTTCTACCTTAATACCTATCCTCCTGCCAGAGTAATTCCTTTTGTCCTTTATCCCACACATCAAACGAGCTAATATTACTAAGTTCTGCTACTTAAAAAATAGGTCTGCCAGACTCTTTCAAAAGGGATAGACCAACGTGAGAAAAAGCTCTTCACAGAAAGTCAAAGCCATAGGATGAGCTATACTGGCACTGATGTCTGTGCAAAGAAAACATAACACTTTCAGGTGGAAACCTCCACGGCTGTTGGGCACAGAGACTGCATGGCCACAGATTCTGCGTGCTTGCTGAAGGCTGGTACTTTTAACTTGGAAAATAAAATGTCGCACCCAAAACTATCAAGCATTTATTTAGTTTCCTGACATAAAGGAAGTGGCTCAGAAGTGGGTGAAGGCTTTTTAAAGCTGTCAAATTGCTAATACTTTTGTGGAAGGTGTGGGGAGGAACCTGAATAAATGATCTAATGGGGGAAAAAAAGTGCTTGTCCTGCAAGCATTTCTTTTTACTTTTTCTAAATGGAAGCAAAGGTTTTTTCCTGGATTTTTTTTTTTGGGGGGAGTTGGAATGGGAGTTGGGTGACATGGTGTGCTGGTGTTAGGTTTTGGGGGTAGGGGGTTCCTTGGTTTTTTATTTGGGTTGGTTTTGGTGTTTTTTTGGTGGGTTGTTGGGGTTTTTGCATAAGCAGGCATTGATGCATTGCATCAGGTATGTTAGCATAACTTTTTTGATTGGGCTGTCAGCCTAGCTATTAGAAAGTGTTACGTTAACCATCTTGCACTAAAGATTTTAAGCAGCACACATCCAGCAACTAAAGATTTTAGTAAAGCTAGCTATTGCACGTAGATAGAGATTAAATACTAACAAACAGTGCATAAAACAGTGACTAATTTAATGGGATGTTTCAGCAGTGCAAATGTTTACAAGGCCGTATTGAACTCCAGGTTTAGTGTTTATTGGTACCATATATTGATATGTATGGTACATTCACAAATACCACTACTCATCTATTTCTTATCAGGATAACCAGCTGGACACATGCCTTTTATTTGGGAGATTTACATAGCAAAAAGGCCTTTGTTCAGGCTCTAGATATTCCTAACTTTTTGTTTGTTTGTTTGTTTTAATGTTGTTTGATGCTCTTAAAGGTGGCTTGGTGATTACAGGAAATTAGAGATGTTTTATCAGATATCTGTGCTTGTGGTGGAAGTCAGACAACCTTAAAAATTCTTGTTATATGTCTCCAAAACTACTAGCTAAAACAGGCTCTCGAATAATAATAATAATAATAATAATAATAATAGTAATAAAAAAACCCAGGTCCCAAAGCCCACTGAACAAGTGCCTGAAAACTGTTCTTGCCATCAAACCAAAGCCTACACCACCTTTTTTGAACGTTGGTCCTCCATCAACAAACTCCTCTCTACAAGACTTCCCAGTCGCCCATAGCAGAGGAATCTACACAGCAAAGATGAAGTATAATGGTTCTGCCACCCTGACAGGAGGATCAATCTCTGTGCCAAACTATATAGTGAAAACAAGGTCTGTGAGGTTGAGTACTTGATATTGCAGTGTGAGACTAACTGCTTTAGGTGTACTAGAGAGAAGTTAAAACTTATCATTTCTTTGAGGCTCTTCTGTTTAATAAAAGTACATGGAGAGGAACTAGCTCAAGCTAGACTACTATGTGTGGACAAGGAAAATAACTATTACTTGGAATAAAATACTTCTACCCCTCTTTCTGTCTTCCAGCCCTCTCTGTTAGCTAACGCATCGACTGACTGTGGAGGTGGCTGAGAGAGCAGACAGAAACCTGCCCTTTCTGGAGAAAAGGAAGCATTGGGATGTCTTAGAAAGACTTACAAAATGGAAAGTATGACAACAGATTAAAAAAAAAGACAGGAAAAGCAATAGATTCTGTTATTTTTCTCTACGGTACAGCATTTACTTGTTTTGGGAGTTTGTTTGTTTTTTTTTTTTTTTAATATCTGTCAGCTACCAACTAGATTTATTCGTTGCTGCCTCTCTTCAGAGACTTAGAAGGACAAGAGAACTAGCGTTCAGGCTTCAAATGCTCTTAGTTGGTTATCAGCTGAAGGCAGATCATTTTCTTACTTACATCAGTGTAAACCTGGAGATACTATAGTGACATGATGACAGAAGCATACATAAATTCAATGTATTTGAAAAGAGGTTTCAACCCTGCCTATAATTTGCTGCCATTTCAGAATATGTTTTGAGCCACTTCTCAGGACAAACATTAGAGAAAAGTGTTTGTGTCTGCCATTAACTACCCCAAATTACATTAAGTAGCTAAACTGATGGAAGGTACACGTACATATACATAAAAGGCTGCATGTTCTCTTCAATAAATATTTTCTTTAACATAGATCCATTTTTTTGTCTTTATATAAAGTATTACCTTGAAATTAATTGCTTTGCTTTCTACTCACATTATCCATCATATCTAGCGTGTTTTGCAAGATCGACTTCTTGGGCTCTATCTTTCTCTTATAAAATTAAAAAAAGTCAAGCAACAAATTTACCTGCAGTAGGGTAATTAGACAGACCATTAAAATTTTTGAAGGCTCTTTAAGAAACTGTTTTTATAAAATAAATAAATTATTTACATTTTATAAAAT
>NW_010130013.1:0-15341 GCF_000699245.1 Pterocles gutturalis
TCCCGCGGCGGGGGTGTGCGTGCTGCTGCCGGCAAGGAGGGTCCCCCTCGGGGTTTGGGTCAAACGCTGTCGAGCAGCTGAAGGCTGCAGTCGGATCTTCTCCTTCAGTTTCTCTTTCCAGGCTCAGAACTCGCTCCGCCAGCCATCAGAGGGCCATTGCAGGGTCCAGTGCCAAGGCGCAAGCAGCCTCCAGTGGGGGGGCCCTGTGTAAAACCACGCAGTTACACAAACTGTATTTTTAAAAAAGCAATTTGTAAAATATATGTATAAGATGCACAAATCGAACCATAGCTTCCCTTCACTTTTTAGTAGATGATGCTGCTGTGCAAGAGGTTGGCCATGAAGTGTTAAAAAAGAACAAGGAAGTAGAAGGTGTAAAGTGCAGTGGGCAGTCAAGTAATTTTCCAGATCCTGACAGCAAACTGTTTGTCATGAAGTCAGATGCCTCCTGACAAAGCTTAGAAAGCTGTCAGCACTGAAATGAGCACAAACAATTGAAACTGATCAGCTAATAAAATTGCTGTTTTAATAATGCTGTTCAGTTTTTCTTCAGAACCCTCCAGGACAGAAAGACTTTGCCTTAAGGTGAAAGGCTGTCTCAAGTCTTCTTGCACAAAATTGGGTTGATGTCTGGATGTATCCTTTATAAAAAGGTGCCTTGGAGGACAGAAAAACTTGAATATAAAATAATATCTATTCCCCATGTATGAGCTCAGGACATACGAAATAAAAGCTTATATGGAAAGATGAATACATTACATGGTAGAGGTTCTGTTTTGAAACTTAGTTCAGAAATAAATTATTGGATATACTGAGTCATCTGGTCTCACTCTTGCTCTTTTCATTCAGTTTACATGTCCAAGGAGGAGGCACTTAAATCACTTTTTAAAAGGTATCTGGTTTTGTGGGCTGATCCGTCATTGTGGCAAGAAGGTGGTGATGTACAAAGACTTGATATTTACAAGCCCTGTTTCAAATGAGGTAATAGACCAATAATGTGGGTGATGTTTCGGTAGGAATGTAAGTTAGGATGATAAAATAAAGATGGCCTGCCTCTTCAACAATATTTTGTTATTAAGTGACAGAACAGAATTTCACAAGGTTTGGGTTGGTTTTGTTTTTTTTTTTTTTTTTTTAATCTGTATGAAGTGGCTTGCTGGTATGAGCCTCTTCTGTGCAGGATATGATGAATTACAGAAGCTGCTCAGTCTCCTTGACAGTAAACAAGACTTTGTTTAATGCACTCTCAGAGCCTATGAAATCTTGCTTGAACTAGAAATTCAACCAGTCTCTGGCAGGCGTTGAACAGAGTGAACTAGTTCAAGGTGGTGACAGAGCCCTGCTTGTTGTTGTTGCCCTTTTACTTATTAACTTTTTTTTTTTATCATGAACATTCAGAAGGCATTTGTTCTTTTCATTTATAAGTATTTGATAGACATTAATGGAGCTATTCTCATCACGTGCCAGTAGATGTGGAAAGTAATGGATTCCACTGCGTAGGCAGAGTCTTTATTATACTTGCCTTTTCCAAGGTCAGAGAGGAAGTGTTTAAGGTTTCTCTTCACATAAGAGTTGACTTGAGAATTGTCCTTTGTGTGTAGTGACGACATGTACAAAGTGGTAGCTTAAGTTAGCACAGCTTGTGGTTTTTGTAGTATAGCTCCTGATATTCTAGTTAAATAAAAAAGATTCTTCACATTAAAATATACTCCACAGCAGAGGGAAGCAAGGTTTGGATCCTTCTTCAGTTCCTAATTCTGTTGGAGCAACCTGTAAGTGAGCTACTGGAAGGACATAAAATGCTACAGCTACCTTACTAATGTCCCATTTAATCCGATGCTACTCCAAATTGTCTTAAATAGCTTGTAAATCTCCTGTGTAGCATATGAAGATACAGAATCATTGTACTTTTTGCCTTTTGTTAAACCAGGAATGTAGCACTGCTGTATCTTGTTGCTTTGTAAAATCAGAACACAGCATCAATAGTTACGATCACATGAAGAATTTGCTGTGTTGTCTGAGAAGATGAGAAAGTAGTAAGAGCTTAAAAGCAATACTGGTGTCACACTGAGAGTGGGCTTTTGGGATAGTTTGGTTTCTGGTGCATTTCTGGTACTTGTAAGTAATGAAAAAAAAAGGAAACATTTCCTATTATAGAAGCACTAAAAAATGACTTGTCAGTTTTCCATGATTTTTGACTTCACAGATAATAACCTTTAATTCTCACTGATGATGGAGATAAATATAATAAATTCCTTTGATTTTAGATGGGAATGTAAAATTCTATCCCAAAGTGGCCATCCTGTTTTACCGCATTGATGTTTCTTGGTTGTTTCATAATTTCAGTCATGTCCATGTCAGAAAACTGTTAAGTCTTTTTCTTAATCCCTTCAGATAATGCAGGACATTTCTATTTATTCCTCTGTTTAACAGGGCTCAGACCATCATGAAGGCTCGTTTGAAAGGAGCCCAAACAGGTCGTAACCTCTTGAAGAAGAAATCTGATGCTTTGACACTTCGATTCAGGCAGATCCTTAAGAAAATTATTGAGGTAGGTAAATTGGAATTTTTCTCTGGCTCACTTTGAAATGTCTGTCTGTCAGTTGTGCTTTCCCATTCTGCTAACTTCATTAGGTAGGCTGGAATGTAGGACAACTTTGTAGATAACCTGTTTTTTATACATGAGGCTACTGAGGATGGATGAGCAGAATTATGTTTTCTTGGCTGCAATGATACAGAAATTTTGTAAGAGTTAATGTTCTTCACCTCTTTCCAACCAGTCCTGGGCTCTGCTTTCTTTTGTGTCCCAAGTTCCCCATCATCTCTTCTGCCTTACAGGGAATTTGCTCTGATGCTGCCAAATACCGAAGGAGTGGATTTAACACGTTCTGTAGCCCCATTTTTGTTGCTTTATCTGTCTTAAAAGAATACTACAGATCTTTAATGTTTCCTGCACAACTAGGTACGCTAGAAAGCAGAACTTCTGTCCAAATGGAACTTGTTCCTTTATGAAGAAACACTGAGTCCTGTTTTTTCCTTTGCAACATGAATGACAAATCTAAGATACTCAGCAGAGCCTAATATAGCTTGCTTTGTTCAACCATACTAGAGGGGTTTTAGTTATACTGTTTTGGCTGCAACTGCTATGACATCCATGGCTAGCAGCAGTGCTTTCTTGCCATGCTTTGGACAAGCTCTCGTCACTCTGTATGTTGTTTCCTATAGACTGTCTAATACACAAAAAGGCTCTTGCTTCTCAGTATCATGTTTTTTAGCTACAAGGGCTTCAAATGTGTAAAAATTGGGAAAAAAATGGAGTAGGAGGAGAATGCAGCTCACAAAGCCACATACATCCCTGTGTTGAAAAACAACTTCAGCTGGGTCATAATATTTAGTACAGTATGAAGTAACAGTGTTTTCCTAAAAGCCATTTTATTGTTGCGATTTAACCGCCATGTAGTAAAATTTTATGATTATTAACACAGACAAGTCTTTTGCTGTTTTTCTGAGTTCTACACTGGGTCAGTGAAACAGCTGAAATATTTATTTTTTTGCCAGTCACCTGGGAATTATGATTTGCAGTTGAGAGTAAACTTTTTTTTTTTTAAACAGACTAAGATGCTGATGGGTGAGGTAATGAGAGAAGCTGCCTTTTCACTTGCTGAGGCAAAGTTTACAGCAGGAGATTTCAGGTGAGGATTGCTGATCTCATGGATGTCCTACCCATGGGAAAGAGCAACCAACAAATTGTTGATTTCTCTTTTTGGAAAAAAAGTAAAATTCTTAAATGCACTTTAAAAAAAAAAAAAAGACAGTGGACAAGGTAGTACCAGAGGAACTGAATTCCATTGGGCAAAGGTGGGAGACATCACTGCGGTGAGAGATAATTTGTATGATGAAAACGTGTACTCCATTGCAAGCTAAACGCAATGGAAAGATAAACAGAATTTACTTTACATATAAATCCTCATTGCTTTTTGCAGCTTGGAATCTAAAATGCAGGGAAACAAGAATTAGAGCAGAGTATTGGACTATTTATTATTTTGATCTTTCCTGTGAATTTGAGGGTGTTGTTTTCTCCCAGTAAGTCATGCAGAAATTTTACTAGTAATTGTTCTACCTCCTATCTCATTGACCTCTTGTCTCACCAAGGCTAGAGAGGACTGTATGTGAGAGGGGAAACAAATATTTTTCCTCCTGTAGGATATTTTAAAATTGTATTTTAATGAATTACAGTTCTAACTACGGTGGTTGTGTAATTCATTCAAGTGTGCGTAGATTTTGTGCTGATGATTCAGCTGCTGGTACTACCAATTAATGGGGAAGAAGTAAGTGATCAGACACAGTAATCATCTGTGTGCTGCTGGAGAAAAGTCTTTTTGCTCCTTCATTTGGATAGGGTGCTGTGTCCTGTCCCAACTCATCACAGTGTTTAGCTATAAACAATAGTCAGATTCCACCCTGTAAGCAAACTGTACTTCAACAGAAGAGTTTGCTGTAGTGACAAGTTCTTGGAAGAAACTTAAGACACTTTAGAGTTCTTCCAGATGAATTGTTGTATAAGCTTAAGTTTGTTAATATGATAGTTAGTGGGTAAACAAACTCCTAACTTTTCTGAAAGAACAAATACATACAAACTGAAATGAAGAAAATGTTGTGGCCTTAGTCTGCATTAAAGCCTTGAAATTCTTTCACTTCCATTAGGGAAAAAGTCCCACAGATTGATGAGACTCAGTGTTATTAAAATATTTTAAAGTAATCTGACAGAGAACAGTCTGGTTTTTAGATATGCTTTGTATCTTGGTGTAAGACATTTCTAAAGTTACATTTCACAGCCTCTGCGTCTTTTACATTTCCGAAGATTGCTGTAAACCTATTTCTTTCAAAGCGGCTGTGTCGGCTTTGAAGTCTGTGCAACTAATTGCATAGAGAACTGAGCTGAAGATGATTTCCAAATCTTTACAGCTATTTGAAAACTACTTTATCTTGTATATAATGATGACTTAATGAACCACTTCAGCTTCCCTGATTAAGATGTGTGTTTTCTTTCTTACAGTACCACTGTGATCCAAAATGTCAACAAAGCTCAAGTCAAGGTCAGAGCTAAAAAAGACAATGTAGCAGGTGATTCTTCCACACACTATTTCAGCTCTTAAGGGAAATACTTGGGAGGAAACTCTGAAATACGCAGGAATGTATCCAAATACTGTCTGCACCTCCTATTTATCTAACAGTAGCAACACTTGTAATTTGCTGGGGTTTTTTTTCAGATACAGCAGATAATTTTTATATTTAGTTATTTACCTCATAAAATTAAATGAGAGTGCATAACTTGCAGTCCAGTTTCTAGATCTTTGGACAAAACATAACTTCCATAGAGCTTTACTGAAAAATAGATTAGGAACTTAAGGATCAAAAATTAAATAAGTTTCAGGAAATTAAATATCAGTAATTGTCTATGAAGAAAACAAGAAAGATAAATCAGGATTGAATGCTTAAAATATTTCTTAAGCACAGGGAATACATTATTAAACAGAAACATAATAAAACCAAACATTGAATAAACTGGAATATTTCCTTGAATTTTTCTGTGTGTATCTGTGATCTCAATACAGTTCTGAAGTTCCATATTGACATGTCAGGATCAGCATGACTTAAGCATTCCAAGCTATATAGAAAGATTTTGAAAACAAAACTTCTGAGCTTATATAATTTGTTAGAAGCAAACAGGGTAAAAGTGAGTTGTACTTAATAAATCTACAACCCTTTATGTCTCTTACGTGCATTCTTGTTTACCTTTGTCAGGTGTAACCTTGCCAGTTTTTGAGCATTACCAGGAAGGAGGGGACAGTAAGTACAAACCAAGTACTTTTGGTCTTACCCATACTTACAGTTATTCTATGCTAATACAAAAATACTTGTCATGTCTTGCTGATAAGTCAGTTTACATCATGGACATAGGTGTACTTCTGTGATGCTTTGCCCTGTTCCTATGACATGGAGGGATTGTTAGGGACTATAGTAGACTTTAATTTCCTAAATCAGTGAGTTTTTCAGAGGAGAAGGCTTATCTTAAATTACCAGGTTTTGAGACTGGTAGGTCTTACTATGGAAATGCACAACAATGATCTGTAGTAACCTAAATCGCTATAGCAATTTGTTAATGGGCAAAGGCTTTAGCTTGTCACTTGCTGAGCTGTCTGTATCAGTGTAGTTTGTAAAGTATTAATTTTTATCTAGTAAGAAAACACCATAGTAGCAATAGCAACAAATATGATTTAATTTTTTTTTCAGGCTATGAGCTGACTGGCTTGGCCAGAGGTGGAGAACAGCTGGCTAAGCTGAAGAGGAACTATGCCAAAGCTGTGGAGCTGCTTGTGGAACTGGCCTCCTTACAGGTTCGTGGGAGGAGACAAAGAAGGGGATCATTGGTTTCTCACTGTTCTGAAAAGAAAGTAACATAGTCTCAGTGACTGGAGCTTAATACTTTGAGCTGCACTGTACTCCTTTAGTCCCAGTACTATACAAAGCTGAAACCTTTTTCAGCCATAAAACAGACTTACATTACTGCTTCAAAGAAGTCGTTATTCCTTCATGCTAAGAAGAAACTTTTTTGGGGGGCGTTAGTATTTGTAACTGATAATGTGCAGTGTTCAGTGTGCTACTGACATTAGTAGAAAAAATTCTCCTTCTATCAAGACTGTAGTCTGTAATGCTACATTATAGCTTGCCTTTGGCTTTCAACTGCTATTTGTTTTTTTGTATAGAATTGATGGAAATGCTAAATTTGTCTTGTTATGTATTAATTATTTAATCCCATTCCATCAGACATCCTTTGTTACTTTGGATGAAGCCATTAAATTAACAAACAGACGTGTGAATGCAATTGAACATGGTGAGTATTTTTCCATTTGGGATGCATAATATTTTTCTGTCTCCATGCAAGATGAGGAACAGGGTCATGGAAGCCACTCTTCTTTTGACTGCTTTGTTGTTAGTAGGATTTCTAACCAGTTCAAGAACCCTTCAGAAAGCATTACAATGAACCATATTGCAAGTAAGAACAAAAATGAAAAGCCTGGTGGAATGGACTAGAGCACAGAGAGAGAAATCAATATGCAAACATAAGAAAATAAGCAAGAATCTGTAGAACAAAGATTTCACAGGCACATTCTGGAGTCCCTGATAGTGACTTGGAATTATTTGGTCAAGGCTGTTGACTAGAAACAAAAGACAGATGTTCTAATAACTAGCATAATAGCTTTTAAAACTCTAATGGTGGTGTCCAGTTGAAAGGTGCAGTCTTTTTTTTTGTTGGTTTTGGATGGGATCACAGAGTAGGCATCCAGAGAGAAATCCTGGTTTGCGTTACAGGAAACAGAACAGCCCTAATGTCAATACTCTGGTATTTTTCTTTCATCTGAATTCCTTACCTTTCATATTCTTGTTTGTAAATTTGTTTCTTACAATTTCTTAAGTACTACCTATGCACAATATTTCTGTGATTCCTTTTGCTGCAGCAGCCAGGGTGCTTCGATTATTTCAAGTTCTGACTTGTTGAGAGCTGGGATTTAATTACCTTTGCATGTATGTAATAACTTATTTCAGTACATGCTTCTAAACCGTCCTTTTCACTACTGGTTTTCTTAGAATGTGCAGGCCTTAACTGCAGCTTACCACTCTGCAAATTTGACTGTAGAAAAGGTTTCCTCTGCAGCCTTCCAAATAACTTTGGTAGTGCTGATAACAGCTTTCTCCTTTCAAAAAGTGATTCAGACACAGAGCTTGCCCAGTTTGGTGGTAAAGCTTTGTTCAATGTCTTACCTCTTGCCTTGGGATGGTGTTATATTTGAGTATTTGTTTTCATGATGGCTTTTTTCAAACAGAGATCATAGTTCTGTGAGTAAAAGTGCTATATTGAACAGAAGTTTCTGAAAGAATATGATGGAAGAACATAGTTTGAATTCAAATCTTGCCCACCTCTTGCACTATTTTCTTTTAACCACTTATGTGGGGAAAAAAAGACCATAGAAACAATTGGGGATCAGTGCTCACTGATTCCATTGCATCTTTCGAAAGCCCATGCTATGGGAGATTATGTGATGTTCGGAGTCCTAGTTTAGCCCTGGACTGACTTACTGAAGGAAACAATTTTGTATACTTGTCCATAATGAAATAGTATGATCTCCCATGAAAGACACCTATGTTTTCCCTATCCAAAAGAACTAGTAGATTGACTTTAAATAACCATCTGTGCACTGCATTAGATTAACTTCCTGGCTAATGCAACAGCAGTCCAACAACTTCCTTATTTATATTTTTTTAGTGATTATTCCCAAGATTGAGCGTACTCTTTCTTATATCATCACAGAACTGGATGAACGAGAACGAGAGGAATTCTACAGGTAAATATCTAAAGACTAGACTGGTCTCCTTTTCTCAAATAGACCATTCCCCAGAAGGGACTTAGCAGAACTCTTCACCAAATCTGGCAGTGAACACTGTTAAGCATGACCTGGTTCTTACTGCACATTGAGCTTCCAGAGCTGGGCAACTGGAGATCTGCAATTACTTACCTCAAAGTTACCAATGAATCCCTACCACTAGGTTGCACATAGCTGTTGTTACCATTCCTCCAGACGGAATGATGTGATACAGTACACTGAGATGTTCTCCTTTAAGGACACCTCTGTCATAGAGGTCAGTGTTCTGGGCTACTTGAAGTAAAAAATGTCAAACCTGAAATGAATTAAAGGAAAATTAACTTCACTAAAGACAAGCAGAGTAGTATAATGCAGTGCTTAAGGTCAAGACTATAATTTATAGTTTGGATGAAGAAATGCATTAATCTACAGAGATTAAGTTTTTCAATGGCAGCAGCTAGTGACTGTTACAGGATTTTAATTTCCTGGGAACTTCTGCAGGCAGGTTTATCGTATCCAAGTTGTATGGCATCTTTGCTGCTAGCCTGTTTTATGAAAAGATGATCTTACTTTCCCAGATAAAACCATATTTCTCTTCACAGGTTAAAGAAGATCCAGGAAAAGAAAAAAGTATTGAAAGAAAAATCTGAGAAAGAACGGGAGCTGCGGAGGGCTGCTGGTGGGGAATATGAACCAGCCAATCTCTTAGCAGAAGAGAAGGATGAAGACCTTCTCTTTGAGTAACCCAGCACAGTTGTATATGGAGCAGGGGACCCAGAATACTGAATGTCCAATTGCAATATAATTCAGGACATGTTGCCTCAATGATACTTATGTGGCTTCTCAGGTGGTGTATAAGTCTTGAGTTGAATGGATTGTGGATTTCTCCTGGGAGATTAGAAATCTGGCAACTTGACTGCAGCATAGGAGGAAAAGGAGAGATGAGTCAGGTGCTTTACTATCGGGAAAGCCTTATACTGTGTGTTCAGCCTGTTTCTTCACTTAGTAGGACTGACTGTCCATAGCAGTGGTTTTTGCAGGATGGCTCTGGATTTGCCTAATCCGATTCCTCTTTAATTGCTCCTCTTGCAAGCAGAAGAAAATGTGATTTAGGGAGGAAGATGCATGTAATGTTCTTTACTACTGAACTATTAATGTCCAAGTTGCATACCTGAAGTCAGATGTCAGCAAAGACAACTCTAGTTTTCTAACCTGCTGATGAAATCCACAGTCTTCTGTGATTTATTTCTGTTGCACGATTGTTACCATTGGCCTAAAACATCTGTGGTTTTAATTAGAGGTTCTGCCAACTTGTGTACTGTCTGTGCTAGAAACAAGTAAAAATTTTAAATGTTAAATATTTGGTGTGTGGCTCAAGCTTCTAGAAGATGGTCTTAAAAGCTTGGAAAGTGTCACGCTGATTTCAAAATAAAACCGTCTCTTGATCTCTTGCTCCCAACTTAGAATCTGCACTGGGCACACCTCTTTTCAGCCCGTGCCTACACTCAGTTAACTTTACTGCTTTAGATAAGTAACCAAGGACAAGTGGCTCACTCCTGCCACAAACACAGAAGCTCTTCTCAACTATCCAGGTGCGTGTTGCTCCAAATCTTCACTGCAACAAGTAGGCTGGCAAGCAAGGCAAGGCTGAATGTACAGTATTCCATCCTTCCTGTGATTCCTTATGTCCTGGGGTGATTAGGGGAGTCTAGGAGAGTGGCTGATAAACACGCTGTCACTGAATGCTGCTCAGTTTGAAGGGCTGTTTTCCTAAAGACATTGGTTTGCAATTGGCAAACTGAACACATGCCGTAGCAGTAGTACTAGTACCTTGTCTCTAGTACTACTCATCTGTTCAAGGTAAGCATCTTGTTTTAAACATGATCCAGCACTTAACTGCAGGTGTAGGGTAAGTGCAAGGAAATGAATTTCTATTAACACCTTTAAAAAGTAATTTTATAATTACATGAAGCACAAGGCCATTTCTTTACCCTTTTGAAGCTGAAGGCAGCACAGCTGAGTAAGTCCATGCTCTGTTGTAAGATGCAGGTGCAGCTTTAAAGAGAGAAACTGCAGATCTGAGGACATGTCGTTACCTCTGCCACTGGATACATGGTGTCAGGTGGAACAGAGAACATCCTCTAGGGCACTGATGGATCACAGCATCTTCACACATTCAGCAAAATGGCAGAAAGAAGACTCCCAAGATCCACTGCAAGTAGTAAAATTGTACAGTGATTTATTTTTAAATCTAGAAATATTTTACATTTTTACATTGGTGTGCAGTTCATGATGTCTGAAAATACAGAGTGCAGATACATGTATAAAAGTACAATGTGGGGTAACCACAGGTCTCAGTAAAATTACCTTAATTATTTAAGGCATTAAACCCCCCATCTTATATTTTAAAAAGTCATATAATTACATTCAAAAATTCTTCTATGCAATTCAGCTAACATTTGTTTTTTAATTAAATCTGGACTGGTAAAAATGCAGATACCCTCATTTCAGTCTGATACAGCTCACTACAAAGCCTGTGATAAGGTTGAAGAGTTTCACCAGTGAAGTTTGCATATTCTCTTTTACTCTCAAGGGAATTAACACACGTTCTTCATTAAAGAAGGCAAAATAATTTCTCACACTAGGTAGTTCCAGGTCCAAATTGGCAGCAGATGGACAGCCAGGTACATTTCTCAGTGCTGCTGAAGCCTTTCCCTTCAAGTGAACATTGGTTATGAACTATCACAGCACCTCTCTACATGGATGTCAGCAAGTACTGTGTGTGCCTTGGGAACTAAGGGAGTAGAGCTGAACTTCAAGCAACATTCTTTAAGTATACATTCAAAAGCTTATTTGTATAAAAACTTCTGTACACTATTTCTGAAAAACTGGGGAGACAAACATTAGTCAAATACATTAATGGCATGATTTACCGTGACTGACACTGCCTATGAACACTGAATACCTAAGGGGGTTCAGCAACTATCTTGAGGTGACTGTGACTGCAAGACTCTGGACAGTACCTACGTGGCTGAGCTAGGTTACCCTTCTGTTTTACTGCTTTCCACCTGCTTGTCCCAACTATTTGAAAGAGTCAATACCAAATACACCTACAATCATCTTTCTTAAAAAAAGGGTAGAATTTATACAATATTTTGTCATCTACGAAACATGGACTATCCAGTATACCTGAAAATTGCAGTTCTCAAACTATGGATTAAACAGAAAGCATGCCTGCAATGTGAGGCAAAAAGCCATTATTTTGAATACCCAGCCCTTAGGCCAACAGCTAGAACATTATTATTTCTAACAATGAATTGAACTAAAGATATTAAAGTTTCCAACCCTTTTTTTTTCTGAAGGGTCATTACTTATCCCCACTAATTGTTTAATTGCTCTTCAGCCCTAAATACTAATTAAACCAGCAAATAATTTTGCTTTCTAACAAGACAGGAATGCACTCTATACTTCAATTTCTCAATACAAAAATGTACTGAATATTAGTTCAGTAACTAGGAAAGCTGTCTAACAATTTCTTTATATCTGTTGTATACTTTGAGCTCTCTATTTAACTATGGGTGTGAATTTGTTCCATTAACATTTGGGGAAAGCGTCTATGCAAGACAGAATGGAAAAAATAGCTACTTTTCATCCTTCAACATTAGACGAGTGAACTACACATTGACATAACTCCAGTGTTTTACCTGTAGGAACAAAGAAACACTAAGGCTAAAATTAAGAGATATTCACAGTCAAGGTTCTTTGTGCTACCCAAAACCAAAACAGCCAAGATACTACTATTCAGTTAGCTTTAGTGATAGAACAGCCCTACTGTAGATGCGTAGCCTTAGTAGTTAAACCTTCACAGCTCAGAATCATTTCAAGATGCAGAGATGTTCCAATGTGCTTTGCAGAACACACTAACATACAGACTTTTGCCTTTTGTTCACTTGTTTCAAGTTTTTTGTGTTTTAACAATTACAAACATTCCCCTTTCTTGTGACTTCTCAGTCAGTTACCAGTGTTTTACACATACTTTCACTGCAGTACTGAGCAAATGCAGGACAATAGGTTGGCTAGTGAATTACAATACTCATTTATAAAACAGTAGCTACATTCTGCTATTTTAATTCCAGTTAGCTATTGATTAGACCAACAGCCACAAGACGAACCACTTGCAGAGATAAAAAAATCCTGCTGTCTTCTGATGTTTAGCATATCAGTCTATTTCAGTCAGTATTCTGTTATAAAACATGAGAACTTAAGTTGACTTTTAAGCAGCATGTCTTATAACTATATTTTTCACAAAAATATAACCTCTGTCTTTCTAAATATCTCTACAGATCTGTGGAAAACAGTGGCTCCAATCAGTCAATAAGTTTTAAAGAAAATTCCATAAAAATATGACATCTAAAAGATAAATATAATATTCATCTTTGGACCTAAAATTAATGTGCAGTCAAATCTGATTTTTAAAAGTCTGACTAAAAAGACGCAAGGATTGAAATATTTACATTATACACATTTTCCAATTACAGGGCTATTAGAAAGTGGAATGTTTGAGAATTAAAATACTAAGCCTCACAGTGCAGCTCCAGACCAGACCAGCATCTTCATTCTTTGTATTTTTTGAACAGGAGATATTTCTCATTAATATTAATGTTTTTCATGTGTAGATTATTTCTCTGCCCAATGATCTGTAGAATTATGCTCCTGAACTACCATCATGTCCCACAAAAGTCATTAAGTTAAGTGTTAAATAACATTCATATATATAACTATGTGACAGCATGGACTGTATATACACACACACACACACTTAAAATCTTTGATTTTGTAAGGGTGATTCTAGGTAAAAAAGGTGGATTTATGTATAAAAGTAGTTGCTAGAAAAATCTACCTAAAGCTTTAGAGTTTACTACTGACAAGGTCTAAATTTCTAGACCACAGAGAAAGAAAGCTTGGACAATCTTTAGATCAGTTATATTGGCTCACAAGCTGATTAGCGTATTTTTCAATAATACGCCATTTCACTGGCAAAGGATGCAGCCACTGAGGTCTAGAGCTTACACGCATTTATACTAGAATCAGGGAGACCCGCACACAATCTCCTTGAAAAGATTACTAGACTGAAGTCCATTTGTCCCTGGGAATTGCTCTCTCATCGTAGCCAGGTAGAGGGCACCCACTGGGGTTCTGTGTCAAGTTTGTTTATTAATCGAAGTAACTCCTGATATGCCTTATCAAGATCAGAATTCACAATTGCTGTATCAAAGTAGTGGCCATTGTTCTGTTCCATCTCCCTCGTCTTCTCTATGATTTCTCTCAGCTCTTCTGGCTGCAATCAAAAACAGAGAATTAGTGTATGTGTGTAAACCTCTCCCCCACACAACAAGAGTAGGGAAACGTAACAACTGGACTCAGAAGAGTCTTCTACACAAACTTTCACGCTATTGAAAAGTTTACAGTAACATTGAACCATGATATATATCTGAAAGGTTTCTGATCAGCTGTAAGTGGCAAACAGTAAATAACTGTCCCAGACTGAAGTGAACAAGGAAGACCGAGCACTCCTCATTTTAGGACATTCATCTTACAGAGGCTCTTAAAATCGCATTTAAAGACTACGATAATTGATTCAGGAAAAAAAAAAAAAAAGTCGCTCTGTTTTAAGATTTGGACTTTAATAGAATTTTAGAACTTGCATCCAGGCAATACATCACTCTTGCATCAAACCAGGAGAGGAAAACAATACAGATGTAGAACACAGTGAGGTTCGATTCATGACCAACAGCTGTATCAAGAGTCCCTTTGAGTTATGCTGTTCTTTCTAAGTATGAACTGCATTATGTTCAACTAGTACTTTGAAGATACTAGGGTGGCAAAGTGCTCCCACCAACCACTGTATGGTAGATTTCCGTTAAAAAAGCTGAAGATAAATATATTTCATTCTCCTAGCAATAAGCACTTTCTAAATCATAAGCTGATAAAGATCTTTTCTGAGCTTTCGGACATCCTGGTTTAATCTATGGGTTTAAATTTCATTCTGCAGAATTAACTTCTCATTTAACTAAATGATCTCAAGAATAAGGTGAGATCTTGACATAACTGGCTGAAACATGAGAAGTGATCCTACAGGATCAAGCATTAAAGTAACTTTATCTGAAGAATTTTGGAATACATTTTCAAGTAAATGCTTTTCCAAGGGCAAGTAAGTTCTCAAAAGAAAAACAATAATCATTTGCTCCCTAGAATTACTCTCAAATTTACTTGAAGACAAAGTTGGGTTTTACACAGTCATATTTTTGTACTCAAATGCAGGGACCCCAACTGAGACACTGTGCCCCAGGATTACTGAATTAGCAGTGGATTCCCTCACCTCATACCTGTCACATTCAGTTAGGCAAAAGCATCCTGAGCCCCTGGTTTGCCTACTAACCTGGAGCACACAGATCTCAACTATGCTGCTTCCCATATATTGCCAGTACCATTACCATCTCCCAAGTCCAGATAAAGAGTACATAAATTTGTTTACCAAAAGCATTCCAGACATGTATATAAAAAGCAGAATGGTTTTAGAAGTGTTAGACACATTACCTTTGGGTTTTTCCCTTCTTTGGCCAATAAAGCACGTAATCTCTCTTGTGAAGGTGGTGCAACAAATATAATATATGGCTTCAAGTCAGAATTACGTAGTGTCTTCAGTGACTGCAGAAATAAGAGTTAAGTATTTAACAGTTCTACACATGAGAACAACATTTAATAATGCATTATTCACATATAATTGATTGATAATATACCCTTCAAACACAATGACAATTGTACAATATTAACAGCAGTATAATGAACCATAACAGTACTATCATCACCACTTAGGAGTTCATAGAATTTCATAGACTCATTAAGGTTGGAAAAGAC
>NW_010130014.1:0-28503 GCF_000699245.1 Pterocles gutturalis
TTAATTCTCTCCCCTATCCTTGGGTGGGACGGGGGGGTGGTTGGGTGAGTGGGTGTGTGGTTCGGCCCCCAGCCAAGGGCAAACCCACCACAGACAGTAATTATACATACAAGTAATAAATGCAAAATTGTCAGACGAAAAAGCATCCATGCACCTTCAAGCAGCTGGCTAAGGAGTCCATATATTAGATAATATGCTTTCTCCTTCACCAGCTTGTAATATACATCATCACCATTTTTCACACTTAGAGGCTACAATCCCATACAAAACGGACCTGTTTTACTCTGAGACTTTCCCAGACAACTAACATTATCATTTATGACAATGTCAGTATGTCTACAGCATTATGAATTTCGTTTTGCCAGAGCAGGCATGCCTAAAGCATATCTGCAGATGAGGCCCATAAATGACAGATTTTGGACTGGTTCTGCTTTAACACCTGAAGATGCAGAAATAGAAGTGACACGCATTGCCAAATTTCCAAATCTAGGCAACAAGAGAAGTGGTATCTGTCAACACACCCAATACCAACAGGCAGAGTAATGTTTAAGTTATTGTGCATTCACCACTCGGTAAGCTGTCTAGCACCCGCATGACCACACAGCTATGAGAGTACAGTGTTAACGTCCCACTTATTCATTACATTTGCCTGTAAAAAGCAGTACAGCCAGAAGCCCAAGTACCAGAGAGACTTCTTGGGACACAATAATGAACGACACTCGTATTCCATCAATTTTTAGGCCCAGGCTTCTTATGCCTGAATATAAAATGGAAAAGATTTTGCATTTTATTTCAAAGACCCTTATGGACCACTGTGCTAAACAACTGCTCTTAGCCTTCAAGATGGGCAGATGATAACAAGCCATTCCAAAAATTAAGCTAGTTTCAGTGTATGTGAAATATTTTTTGCTGTTTCTTACTAGTGCAGTTACTAAGGGGTTATACAGACTACTAGGATTTAAGGCAAATCAACATCTGTCAAAAGTCAATCGTTACATCAGTTGCAAAAGACTTAAATAAAGCTGTAAGATGTCAGTCAACGTCATTTGTGATACCATGTATTATGGATGCAATCTGCAACACACACATCTTTTTTGAGGAAAAATTCAGTTTAAAAATCCACCCTATTCTAAACTGAGGGTTTGCATTTTCACACTTTTATTTATCCGCTGCTTTTACAATAATCTAGTATGGAAGGAAAAAGTACAGAGTAGACAAAATAAGAATCATATTAAGTAACTTAGCAGTCTTTGAACCAATTCAAATATTCTTCCTAACCTGTAGGGGAATGAGAAGATGAAGAAGAATTTGGATTTGACTTCTGGGACATGAAGCTTTTCCCTTAAGAGTCTGGAAGAAGAAGCCTTTGCCCTTAAGCAAAATGGAAGAGGAGGTGATGGAGGACCTGACACGGCTGGAAGGAGAACTGCCTGGAATGTAAACAATGGAAAGATCCAGATGCAAACAAGGGAACAAATTTGCTAGAAAATAGTGTGTTGTTTTTAGTTAATAGCCAATAAGAAGTTTTTTAGATGACGTATTCACAGTAGTAAAAGACTATAAAAGTAGTTGTAGAAGAGCAATAAAGGGATTCTTCACCACCTACTGGAGTTCGCTCTTTGATTCCGCTGTTACACTAACCAAGATGTCAACTTAATATTTCCAGTGTAAAATATGAGTCCATTACTTGGACTTGAAGAGTGTTAATTGTTCTTCCAAGAACTGCACTCACTACTGAAGCTGGTTTCTCTCCTAGCTTAAGAGTCATCAGTCCCCATACTCTTGCTCTGAGTTTGACCATGATGGTTCAGGACAGAAAGAACCGTATCACTGCAGATATCCGGAGTTTTGAACTCAAATGAATCTCAGTGAAGCTCATGTCAAAATGGGGTGCTCATCTAACACTGGTGGCAGGAAATGCAGTCCTATTTAACAAACAGTAGATTCCAAGCTGATCACTTACATCAATCCTTCATCTTCTCCATGCAAATTCATCCAGGCAACTCAACCACACAATTGTTCTACAGATACTTAGACCCAGCTTTTCACTGTTTCAATTTATTTATGGTATTAACGGTATAAATTGTTCATTTCATTAAGATTCCTGTCTTCATATATGGCTGTAACTATGACAGTCTTTACCACCAGCCCAGTACTACATTGTTTCAAAACCAGAAAGAAAAAGTGTGAAGAAAATACCACCGGGTCACAAGAATACTAATCCAGATAATTTTCAAGTCTGAAATAAAAGCAGGGGATGAAAAGAGTATGGTATGTGTATGAACAGGTCTCAGGGGAAAACACTTGAGAGCACCATCAGGCACATTTACACTGCTGTGCCTGCTGGTTGCTAGAGATAATTATCGCACGTTCCCTGATATTGAAACGTAACAAATTGTACTTTCTAGCTTCCACTGCAGCGGAGGAAGTGACAGATGCTTCACCAGCTGGAATGGATGGTGCATGTCACTGTGTAAACGTCTTAGGTTAATATGAACAGCTAGGAGTCACACTAGAGGCTAGCATGTCATCAAGACAAAAATAGAGTAAAGCAGCACCATCAACTTACTTATTTGTATATTGATGTTTGGCAATTTTAACTAAAAAAACTAGCTTTTGGAGCTAAATATTACAGTAACATCTCTATTTTCCATTCAAATAATAAAAAATACATTATTGTTTGGTAAAATTACTCCTTCTTGTTTTGTTATCTCTCTTCATGCTACTTCAATCCATGGTTCTATATAATTCGTAGGGAGAAATTCTTCCTTTCAGAAAGCACTCATGTTCCCAAACTATGTTTCTTGGAGAATAATTAAAAAAAAATATATTATCCAGATAAGATTGATGAATACTGTGTTCATCATTCAAAATGTTTCTGGAATGCCATTCTTTGAATAGAAGCTGTGACTCCTCAGAAAGGCTTTTCTATTTATATATAACTTTCCACCTGTGCACGTACTTCTACTAATTGGTTCCTCATAATTTCTATTAATACATGAAAAAGAGCAGCTGTAGCTCTCAAGATGCAATTACAGTTGAACTCCATCAAATGCAGCCATATTGTAAAAATTGCCATATTGTGGTTACTTAAAATTTATTACATTAAACGAATTCATTAAAAGATTATCTAAATCCACAGAAATCTTCCTAGTGGATTACATTGTCAGCACTGTAGAATTCACACAAACAAATAAAAATTAAAGAGGAAGAAGAATGATAACGTGATAACAGAGGTAAGTTCTAGGAATATGAATTGCAGCTCTTTTGATCCACAGACTCTTATTTTTGCTCATATACAAAGAATGACTTTATATGGAAGACAGCACAAGCAAGCACAGTTCTCTAAACCTCTCATGTGGGCAGCAAGGGTTCTGGTACCTCTTCCAAACTATGTTTGCATGCACTTGACTATTTTGTCCAATAAATCCTTAATTCTTCCAGTTCTTTCATGTAGAGGTGGAAAATCATGTCTGCCTACATGGTGACTACATAATAAACAATCCAAGACTTTCTTGGTTTTAATATTTAACAAGTTTAATTTTTTTTCTAAAAGATTCTCTCTAGCTGTAACATTCTTAAATAATGATGTACAAGTTTCAAGAGCTAAATTAATATTACTTCTCTCAGAGCTATTCTGTTAAGCTGTCTGTAACCTCACAAATATACTACTGGGTTCATTCATAATTAAAGCATGATTTTTTATTACTACAGAGATACTGTAAGGTTTTTTTTGTGTTCGTTTCTAGATATGCCTTTACCTCCCCATTATTTACTAGTCCATATGAAGCTAACTAATTCTCTGCCTCAGATAGGGCTTGGTTATTTATCTTGAGACAAATGTTTATTGGTCTAGCTTTGGTGGTCCCAAATGAAAACTTAACTGGTGTATATATCCCATCCCTACACACAAGGTAATAACTCTTGCTATACTAATATATTCACAAGAATCTACCTTCAGAAAATAAAATTCTTCTGATTTTACAAACTATCTCCATGTTTTGTTTCCTTCAATGTGTCTAATAATAGGCAGAAATCAGCTCAAAACCCACTTTTTAAATTTTTCACAAAGGGTTACTACATCGTACATACACATATAATTGGAGGAAAATGATGCTGCACTATATACTTCAGAATGTTTAATTCTATTACATACTGATAAAAGTGTTTGGATTTCATCTTCATTTAGTACTCATGCAGTTTTAATATACCAGCAACTACTCAGTTCCACTCAGTTCATGGATGATACTTAAAACAGCAAACCCATCCAGGAGGCTGAGCAAGCTCTTTGAAACAAAGTGCTTTTCTTCTCATTCAGTGTCTCTACTGCCTTTGTACAATTTGCTTTCCCTAACCCTTCTTCTGGCAATAATACCTAGTTGTCATCAATGTGGAACTTAATCTGACAACTCAAGAACAAAAACCATGCAATTATGGCTTCTGCTAAAAAGTCTAAATTTGTTAGCTGAAAAGAGCAAAGGGGGAAGTGCATTACATTCCTTAAAAGTGTAGTTGGATTTTCCCAGAGCACCAACAGCAATTCCTGACTGAGGCACAGATACCAATGAGCCTCCTAGGTCCTAGGAGAAACCACTTACAGAACATCAGAAGTATTGAACGTATAAAAAGTAATCGTACCATATCAGTAAAATAATATCCTCCGTTAGACTAGAAGTACAAGATAAGTCTTTTCCTTTGTTCTTGATAAGAGTGAAACTTACTGAAAAACAATGTATTTGCCTAGTAAATCTATTTAGGGAATAAGTACATTTTACCTTACAAAAAAAAAAAAAAAATTATATTGCACCTCATCTAAATTCTCTTTTCTGGTTTGGAAATCTTTTTAAGTCCTCAGAGATGCTGAGCAACTCTAAACAGAAATTATTTAAATCTCTCATTTCCATTCCGATATGTATGTGAACTCTCAAATGTTTATGACATAGGACAAAGGGTGAGTGTGTCTACATCAGCTGGATGCATTTTTGGTCTTAAATTACTAACTTTAACACAGCATAGCTATTTCACAGATTATTGCACCCTCTGTGCAATTGGCAGCAGGGGAAGCATGGTGCGACTAGTTCTAATTGACTCAGTAGGGATGAGCTACACAAAAAAAGATACAAGATTTCAACTTGACAAAAAATTTAACAGCCATACGCCCTACAAATCCAGCTCCTTCAGTTACAACACGCCAGGGAGCAGGTAAAACCCTGCTGGGGGCCTAAATACACGATGTACAAACCTACTCAATGTGTCAGCATCACAAAGGAACACCAGTGGCAAAACTGATTTTGGAGGGCATTCGTCACGGTCATAAACTGGCGTACAAATGAACCTATCCTCAATACCAGCCTGGAGCTGGCCAGGAACTGCTGCGCTCTAAACCACGGTGGAGAGGAGTGCTCAACCCAGTGGAGCTGAAATTGTATTGCTATGTAACGGCACAAGGGGACAGGAAAATCAATGGGACCTGAACCTATGTTATCGGAAGCACCTTTTCTGTGGAGTGGGGCAGTGTGAAAGCCCCGCTGAAGCTGTTGTACCCTGCAAAGTAGGACAGTGTCAATACAGGTCTTGTGGCTCACAAGGAAATGCTCATACTTGAACTTAAGTCCCTCATTCAACAACTTCTTAATATAAAAATGAAAAAAACTAAGTTGAGTCTCTTTGTTTTCTAGGTGTGTGCATTTCAGTACAAAGACAAAGACAGGTTTTTCTTCCAATTTTCAGTCCATATAGCCTATCCATTTAAATATACCACATATTTTTTCCCCCAAGAGAAATGGCAACTTAATCTTAAAAGGTTTATACATATAAAAAGATCAGTGTATACATAATTCCTGTCAAATTATTAGCATTCAATTGTTTAAGTTTTTGCCACTTGCAAAAGAATATACTAGACATAGATAAGGTTTATACTGCAAATGTCTTGAAATTTGAAAGTTTTTTTCAAAGACTTATAAACTGAGTTTCAGCACCAGAAAAAATTATGTTGACTAACTTCTGATTTTAAAGCAGTATAGTAAAGCATGCAAAGAACACAACAGGACTTATTCAAGAAAGCAAAATATTTGCACAAAGAAACTGAGGGAAATCTAACACTATCACAAGCCAGAGACCAGGATGCTTAATTGCATCTTACATGATAGTTCAGCTCAGAGCAGCAAATTAACTTCTATTCAAATTCTTCACCTTCAGAAGAGGCACATAAGATTGTATCTCCAGCTGGAAATGTATCAATAAATATACAAATTTACAGTTCCATTTTACAGTAAGATGGCATGGCATAGGTAAAACAGGTATATACAACTTCACAATAAATTATCTTTTAAAATAAACCTAGAGACCTCAGTGGTTTTAGGGCAGCAAAATGCAATCTAGCTTTAAGGCTAGATCAGGTTGTCTGGGGACTTGCATAGTCAAGTTTCTTCCATCTAGAAATCCACAAAATTACTAAGAAAGACGTTACACCCCTGACAAAAGATAAGAAAGGCATGTAAGCATCAGTGCTGCAATGAAAGAGCCAACCCTTGTTCAGGACCTTAAGAGCCATTTCTAAGACAAATACAGATGATTGTGGAAGAGAATGACAGGGTGCTTCTTGGCAAGCCATGCGAGCTGCAAGCAGTGTCAGGCCATGGCACCTTTCAGAAGAACTGAGTGACGATCACAAGACACTGCTGTCGTAACTATGACCACCAATTTTACGCTTGTTTTCTGAAGTTTAATGTTTTCTTTGGCAAGCCACACTTCCCCTTTTCCTGCACAGGCCTTTAATTTCCCTGGCTTTCCACAACTGTTTCCTGCTCATGCTGGTTCTTTACAACACTTTCCAAGAAACGGACATGAAGTCCCAGGGCAGCACATCCTGCATCGCCCTTCCCACTCTATCAGCTGCACTAAGAAAACCAACAGACAATCCAAGATACTCAGTCACCAGAAGTCTCAAACAGTGACTACTTCATTACAAAAACCTGCTTTTAACATCACTAAGCACATGGCATCTCACAGGTCTGTTAGCCTCAATCAAATTTATATATGCGTACAGATGTTAAACAGTTCTTTCAAGTAAGTTGCATGCTTGAGAATAAAGCTCAATTCCTTGTTATAAGAAGAATGCAAGTGCAGAAATACAGATTTCTGAGTCCACAGATTTGTGATGTAAGACATCTTTGACAAAAATCTAACTTTGGGTTGTTGTTGGTTTTTTTTTTTTTAATCTCTGATAAGAAAAATTATACATTGATTAGAATACTGCTGACATTCATTCTGAACTCTTATTTATATCAAAATTCTTAAGCAGGAAAAACCCTATACACTAGAACAGTATTTTCAGTGTGCAAAATGTTGCAAAACACTGACACTCTCTCTTCACAATCCATCACCAACAGGTTTCCTGTCTTAATTAGTAGCCTAAAAATTATTTTTTCCCCTAAAATTCAGTCACTGTCTCCTTGTATTGTGGTAAGCCTTCAGCATGTTCTGCATAGTATAAAATACAAGTAGTCTACACAATTAAAAGATTTTTCACAGATGAGAACAATTTTAAGACTAGTATTTAAAACCAGTATTTATCTGTTCAAAAAATGGTGAAAAAAAAATCTGGCAGTGTAGAACACTATTAAACATTGGAAAATAACTCTGATTTTGAAGTTTAAATATTACTGAAAGACAGAGTACATTTCACATAAACCTATGTAATTCCATAATAACATGTATCATATTATGAGAATATTTACAGAAATCAGACTATAGAAATGCAAGTCTTTACCTTTCTTCACTAAAAAATACTTTCATCAATACTACTTGCAATGCAGAAAAAGTAAAGATACTTCTAAGCCCTTTAAAATCATATTTTGCTATGTTGTATACAAGAGCTTTTAGTACACAACTGTATTCAATTACAGGCTTGGTGCCCTAAGATCATCTCTCACCTTCTGGAGCTCCATCATGCGGATAAAGAAACAAAGGAAGACATTCAGGGACCAAGCAAAGAACATTTGGCTTTTTTTTATAAAACACAGATTTTATAGTACAGATACTACAGGCACCAAATGACAGTGTTCAGCAAAGTTAGAGATTTCTGCCACTTCCCTGAGCAAGCACATGAATTGCTCTTCTAGCTGAGACACGCTCCTACTGAGACAGCTGAAATAGCAGGTCATTTTCTAGTTTTCATTTTCATTTCTTCTGGGTAGTATGGGGCCTGATGAAATAGAACGTTTTTTTTTTCCGTGGAGATACACATCCCTCATTGAGCTAACAATTTCATTCTTCTTTCAGAGGATTTAAAAACAAATACAGAATTACTGGTCCCATAAAAAGAAGGTATATTCATCATCTCATCTCAGATGGGGGTGGAAAAAACCTTTGATAGTGGTTTTTAGTAAAAATATTGTTAATGACTTTCAGCAATAGATGTATAAACGTGACCTTCAGCTAGTTAGAACTGCTGTTCAGAACAGAAATAAAACATGATTTTATCACTATAAAAAAATCATAGTTTGCTCATATTTTGAGTACTGTATGCAACTCCAGTCTTTGAATCTCAAGAAGAGTGATTGATGAGTCAGAAGAGGTCCAGAAAAGAAGGACTGATCAAGGGGACAGAATTGCTGGCCTGCTAGGAGAGATTAAAGAGGGTAGGACTGTTCCATTTAGAAAGTAGAAAGCTGAGGAGAGAACACCTGGGGCTTACAAAATAGTGACAGCTGTGGCTGCAAAAGATGCACTTGATGACACTGAAGACTATGGCTATGCTTCTGCTTTCTCTCTAACCAGCCTTTTCTACTGAGACTGAGAGAGAGAGACTACTGAGGCAGAAGGACCACTTCTCTGACCCATCAAAATGTTTCTTATTTCCATCAAAGAGACGAACTCACAAGGAAACGCAATATTATGAGATTTCATTTTTGCAATACATTTTTTAGATGTCTGTGTAATTGTGCATTTGTTTGTTCATGCGAAAGCTAACTGATGATTTTTTTCTGGGGAAGAAAAGGGTTCGTGATCAGCTATATACCAGCAACAATTATTCAACAACTACAAATAAGTGAGTATAGAAAACATCAGAGAAAGCCAACAACATTCCCAAGATGCCAAGTACAGCCCATTCTACCTGTCTTTTGTTACATAAAAACCCATTATACAGGGAGGAGGAAAAACATACATATTAGTTCTCACTGTTTAGGCTCTACTTGTACCCAAGACTGTCATGACCAGAAGTCTTCAAATAGTTATTTCTATTCAAAGAAACTAGGGGAAGAGAGGGGGGAGGGAATTAAATTCCTATGACTTCAAAATCTGGCTTCATTGATACAGCTCCCTTTGCCCTTTTCCCCTTGACTAGAACAGTTCATCCAGCTTTTTTTTGCTGGTAGTAACAAAATAAAATTTTTATTCTTTCAGCTTCAAATTTAGATTAGCGCATAAAATCTCTTCCCTCAAATAGTCTAACTTCAGCACTGCTGTTTTACTTAACAGTAGTGCCACCTATTTTTGACAAGTTTTGCACAAAAAAGAGAGAAACGTCGGCGGTTCACTACCATGAAGCAAAGCTGGAGACCGATAACAGATTACAGGAGGAAGTAAGCAGAAGTCTGAAGCAGTCACAAAGCTCCACAGCCATCCAACGCAGATTAAGCAAGATATGACATACCCCATCTGTGTTACACATATCTGAAGCAGTGAACATCCAGCAAGTTTCAGATACTGGAAAGTCACTGCTGAGGAGAGCACTGTCTCTACAAACTCCTACTTTCCTGCAAGCACGTGTCGTATAAGAAGAGGGAAAAAACAGATCAAGTACATAGGTTATGTCAGCCTACGCACGTCAGCACTTTGTTTCAGAAGGCCTTCACAGCAGTTTTTAATAAAGCTAAGAGTGTGCTAGTCTAATCCGCAGCCTAGACACGTCTTTTGTTTACATAGTTCCCCATTTTTGTTCCTTTTCTGCCTGTGATGCAAGACTATTTCAAGAATTCCCTAAATCGAAGGTACTGGTTCATCAAAAGCGATGTATTTGAGAACTAACATCAATCAGAAGGATAAGTTTCAATTTTTAAAAAGTTACAGAAATTTTTAGGTAACTAGAACTAGACATATTAGAAATATAGCAAAGGGATGGCAGGAACAAGAGTAATTTTTTATAGGCAGAGATAGCAGATTCTAAGTAGATGCTTGTAATTCCAGTTAAAATTATGGTATCACCTGAGAAGTAAACAAATAAGAAAATCGAGATATTACACAGAGATTGATTAAAAAAATGGATATGCAAAATACAAAATATCTATGGGACAGTCGTGTAACACGCATTTAGCCAAAATTCACAATTTTTCCTTTTAAACAGTCTTAATTAATGAGGCCTTTGAATATGCTGCTGCAATCCACTACACCTTCATAACGTTTCAGTCAGTGGACAAAAAGTTCTGACACATAAATGAAAGGCTAAACTTTCCAATAGTTTTGGGATTATATTCATGCATTGGTAAAAGAACGTGGACTCTCACAATCACCTTGACTGACCTCCTTTGTAAGCAGTTGTTCCATAAAGGTGTGCTAGATGGGTGAGAACCAGAAAGGTGCTTCTTCATGGTAACAGAGGCCTCTTGGAGATTCAAAAAATGTAGCTAAAATCTGCCTTAACAGGGGACTGATCCTTGCATTGATCTATTAGAAAGATTACTTTAACTTTGGAAATACTTAGAAAGCAAGCAATTCAAATGGCAGAAGAGTTAAGCCTCTCATTTATTTCTTGCAGCAGAATGTTATATGACTCACCAATTAATGTTAATTATTGCTCCTAAAGAGCTAAGAACAGACACTGCTCAGGCCTTTAAGGAGGGGAAGCAACAAGAACATCAGCCAAGCGGTGACATTTAAACAGTAGGTTAAATACCCATCAATGCCTAAGGGAGGATATTTTCTACGTTAGACATGACAAGAAAGTTCATGGAAATGATCTTTCACTCTGATCTTCACCTTACAATTAGCTTTCACATTAGCTTTCAAGAAGATCGTGACTTACTGAACATTCTTTTAATATAAGAATATGCATGTCACCTCAGTGTATTTATTAAAGTCAACACTGATCTTAACAAAGGTGTTGATAAGCAGTACAAAAAAATCAACACATTTCTTGCAACTTATCTGTTCATATTTTAGGGATAAAAGATCAAAACCAAACCTGTTATTTTTCTCCTACTGGAAGAAGCTACTTGTTTTTACCTGAACTACTAAACAGTATTCACTTCCGTGCTAGTAATTAGATGGCCCATTTTCACCTGTGTTTTATCTTGCACAAAACATAACTGAAAATAGGCACTTTCACTGGCTCAATCACTTAGACACACACAAATGTCTGTATTAAAATTATCTTTTTTTTCTTTCTGTGCATCAGCTTGTTTCTCCCACATCTGCTCTACTGAGTTTTTCTTTCTTTTTTTCTAATTATTATTACACTTATTGGGGGCTATTGAAGCATAAATTACTAAAAGCTAATAAACGAGCAACAGGAAGTCCTCTTTCTGATACTTTCATTGAGATTCTGTAAGTTGTGTTAAATAGGAATGAAAACTACTGTTGACTTCCAAGATATTTAATAGATACTTTTGCTCCCACTGTTTTCAAGTCCTGAACATTTGCTGTGTCAATATTTTCAGCTGAAATTACATATCCCACAAGAATAAAAATTTGTTACAGAATTCATATACAATGCTCCTGCTAAAAAGCAAAGGACATTAAAAGAAAAAGACAAATTTGAAATTTGAAATTATATTGTGTAGTCTTTGAAAAGTAATTAATTTTTAAACACTCCAAAGTATGGTCTCTGAAATAATAAATTTTCTGTACATAAAGCCCACTTGAACTTAGCTTTTCTGAGCTTGGCCCATCATCAGCAGAAGTTGACAACATACTTCATCAACTTAGGCCAACTCAAGACAGACTCTGCATTGTCTCTTGGTCTGGATTCCTTTTGATCATATCCCAAAGTGCTGCTTTAATGCAAGAATATGAAATGCAGTCTCTGACAGAGCAGGGGCTTCTCTCCTACAAGGGAGTTCTTAACTTCTTTTAGTATTCCAGAGACGTTTGAAACTTATTTAAAAACCCTGTCCTCAGCAGTGTATACTTCTCAGACCTAAATACCTTCCCCAAAGCAGGAACCAATCTAGAAATCAATAAAATACTCTACATATAGCATGAATATTACAGCATCTATTCCTACATGCCCAAACCACAACAACTTGAAAGTGAAATCAGGAAAGCTAATCCCAAAATTAACCAATTTCAGCTTTTTTGATTCAACAGTGCTCTCTTTTAAACAGCTATAAGAACTCCATGGATTACTCTTGTGGTTTTAATGGATGTACTCGAGATTTTCAGCCAGAATTGTATAACAAGAAACTGTCCTGGTCTGTAAAAGTATGATTTTAAACACAAAACATGTATGTTGCAACATTTGTTTGAGGGCAGTATTGCTAACTTAGCAATTGTCAGTATTATAGCCTGACTGTATTCTTTCCATTTTTATGTGCCTCATATCCCTGAATACTTCAGTAGAAAATACAAAATGGATTTAATTAAACTGCAGGTGCTCACTGCCAGATTTCTCTCTAATGTGTGGGCACTGCCAAGCACATACTTATTTTTAAAACCCCAGAATACAAAATATTGTACAAATACTAGAAGGTTAATTTGTCCTTCCCCACAGAACATATGCTCAGAGAAAAATCCGATAAATGGTAGAATAAAAAAGCCACATCGATCAAATAAATAAAAGTAGGCATTGATCTGTCTATGTATTTATAAAGATCCACATGAAGAAAAGGCTACAGTTAAGTCTGAAAGCTTGAAGACTATCCTCTAAACTAACTTAGGAATGATGTTTAAAACATTGTGCTCATAGACAGAGGCAGGGAGGCATTTGTGTGGGAAAGAGAAAACAGCTTGTCAAATCCTTATTAATGACATAAAGAGGCCTAGGCAAGGATGATAAAAACTAAGCAGGTAAGACAGTAAGTTAGAAAAAAATTGTGCATGATGTTGAAGGTGCTACATTTAGTTAGAAAGGAGTAGTGACAAATATTGTCAAACAAAACTATTTAAACAGTTAAACTATATTTGAACAGAAAACCAGGAATGATGTGCAATCTGAGTGAGTCAGAAGGTGTGAGGATAATGAAAGACAGAAGATGAACTGCTAAAAGCAACAAATAGGTAAAAAAATTGGCAATATTTTGCCAAAAGACCAGGATTAGTATGTGAAATACGATAAACTTCTCATGGTACAGACCTGAGAAACAAACTGATGACATCATGCACAAAGCATCTCCAGACTGCCAGTTGCCACAACAAATAATTAACCTGATATTTTAACCTAAGCAGACTGCACAGAGGCAAATAAATAGAATAAACAGTTTTCAGTGATGAACAGCAGGAACAATTTCCCAGTTACAAGTGTTCTTAAATAAAACACCAAATGCTGCTGAGAAGTAAATACTGCAACTACTACATTTATAATTAAACTGAATATATATTTTCAGAAGAATGTGACATTTTTCTCTGAAGATGCAGATAAAAAGAAAAAAACCTAGTTAAGCAATTTAAATATGCAGGAAAGTGTGTGATTTTAACAAATATATATTGCATGTATATATGCTTTTATATAATTGCACTGTATTACACAAGCACTATTTACCAGAAAAAAAATACTTCAGTATCTTCTGACTATACAATTAATGATGTCTTTTAATGCAAAATTTTCAGAGCATAATTAGAACAATTTCCTGGTGTGGCTGCACAGAGGAGACACTCCTCCATGCATAGATACTTATCAACAGACAATGAAGCAACTTGAGTTGTCATCTGACATGAAAGTAGCTTGCATACAGAGCACTTGTAGCAGCTGGCAAAGCAATCATTAAACAATTTTTCATATTTTCCTCAGACATTGTTGAGCTTTCAGTAGCTTTCAATTATACTGTAGTCATTAATCATACATGATTATATTTCTGATTATACCATAATTCACACAGATTAATTTACAGAGTCATCGCTATCTGAGCACACATCAACATTACAGTCAATGAGCACTTTGGTGTCCCATCCCTCCCTCAAAAAACAAACAAAACTCTTTTCATCTCCCCTGTAAATTTTCAAAAAGATACGCTGTTTTGAACAATCTCAATATTCACCTGCAGCATTAAAGTGCAATCCAGATTTACAACATCTACCTACTGGAGGCTGAACATGCTCAGCACTTCTCAGGAAGGTATTTACTCCACAGTCCTCAGCCTCTGTGTGTTTAATGTCACTTATAAATGGCTTTCCATACAGGCTTCATACTGCAAAAATTATATATACTTATATACATATTTATATACACACACATCACGCCTTGCTGAAGCTGATGCTAAGCAAACATCAAGGAGGTACTCAGCACTTCTCAAGACTGAGTAATTTTCTGCACTAATGATATATTTCTTCTGCAAACTGAAATAATTTTCTCAACCATCCTCGTGTTCTCTTGAGAATATTAAATTGTAACTGAGGTTTGGTTGGGGATTTTTTAATCACTAGTTTCACTGAATTTTGCTCAACCATAGACAACAGTAGAACTTTTCTTCTCTGTATTCAAGATACTAACAATAAGTTTTATTTTCTACTTTTCCATGTTTCGAATCAGAAGAGCAATTTTTTCGCCCTGTATTTAAACTGGAAATGTTTCTACCCTATGCCTTACTTAATTTCTACATCACTGCATAATACAATCTTTCAGGAATAACCGTGACACCTGAAGAAAAAACTGCCTTTTGAGAAAATGACAAGCAAAAAAGAACCCAGCTTTAAATTAAATAATATTAGATGCATTTAACTTTCATTCAGCACCTTACAGACAAATCAGCCTACCTTACAGGAGATACAGTTGTCACCAAGCCAAGCATGTGTTAATGGGACTTTTATGCTTTTATTAACAATGAACATGGAAGCTTTGAGCTATACTGCTCTATGCAACCATTAACATATGCTGAGAAGACCAGATTAGGGACAAGGTAACCACACAGTACTCTAGAAAGGCAATTAGCAACAACTACCTTCACATTACCAGTCAGATACTACCGTATTACAAAAATAATAGAGTAATTATGGCATCCCTGCTGCAACTTGCATTAAGACCCGGGCCCGTATTTAAGTAGCTTTCTAGTAACCAACACAGTGCAGCAGCATCCTATCACAGCAACACTGGAGGGGAGACAGCAAGCAGACAATTGATTTTGTCTGCTACATACGAATTTGAAATAGAAAAAAAAAACAAAACAAAACAAAAAACAAAAAACAACCAAACAGACCCACACAAGTATCTAGGAAGCTATGGTCTCTAGGGAAAAAAAAATAAATCATCTATCTATTATTTTACTCCAGCATTAACTACTGGGTGCACTTCTGTGCAGAACTTGCACATAAACCAAAATAAATATTTTCTGTCAGTTACCATATTCTGCAGTTGCATCATCCCCAGTCACTCTGTACCTTCTCTAAAAGTGAAGCACAGTAGCTTCCCCATCAAGACCCTAAGGTCTCTCTCAAAACCACTGTGAGAAGTGAAGATAGAATCATTAAATTCTAAGAAAGTGGTAACTTTAAAAAATGAGGCTTAATGAAACAGTGAGGCCTGAAATAAGACTAGAAAATTACTAGTCATTCATACATCCACTACAGCCTTCCTTTGTTGTTTTGTGGTGTTTGTTTTGTTTTGTTTTCTAAGACCTTTTATGCAAGTAGCAGGCCTGAATTACAGAAATTGCATGACCCTGTTACAAAAGGTTCAGAGCTGCACTGTGAGGACAAGCTCTCTCTCACCTGTCAAAGAAATGAGTGAATGGAAGAAAGAGGAATAAGTGGCAGCACTTAAACATGGACCAGAACATGGTTTTTTGAAAGGAAAATGTGGCATCACTTGAACAGGCGAGTAAGGATACACTTGAGCAAATGTGCAGCTGTCCAATGGCAACAAACCCAGAACTTGTTAGGAACCACAAAACCAGCTGGTGATCTTGCAGAGCACACAGGATCCTGGTCCCTCACAGCTTTCCATGCTATACACCACCACCTCTGCGGTGAGGCTGCTCCTGGGAAAGCTAGCCTAAATTGTTGCTCTGGCACCACAGCACTGGTATACCCCCGAAGAAAAATTAAGAACCCCAAGCATTTAGTGTAAAATATTAGATAACTTACATGAGATCATTTTTCTGTGAAAAAGAGATGAACACTTCCAGCTATCTGGAGTCAGGGCTGACAAAAACTGAAAATCAGCACTGGAAGAGCACCCTAAATGTCCCAGATAAAGCAAGTGCTACTGAGCTGCACCATGTCTTCTCTGCATGCTTTGTAGCTAATACATTTTTTGTTTGTTTGTTTGTTTGTTTGTTTTAAAAGTCCCAAACTGCATTTAAAAAGCACATGTTTTTCAGTCTAGAATACTAGGTGCTCTGAATCATCACTGCCACCTCCAGAAGATGGCACCAGCCACCTTTCTTATATCACACAACAAATTTGCCACTTTACTTTCTCCACTTCATTAACGCACACAGACCTGTCTATCATCTTCATTGACCCATTTGCTTAATTCTGAGAGCAAATTTGGTAGGCTGCAAATGGTTGTCCTAATTTGCATCCACTTTGTGATGATTTACATGTTCCACAGCATAAGGCTTATTTCATTAAAATGTATAACATCTTCATTGACACTGTCATTTTGCCTTGCAATAATGTGTTTATAAAAGCAGAATAAAATAGATACAACCTAAAGACAAGTGCATCTGGTTTACAGAGTATAAAAAAATATTGTAAACATCATAATACAACTGTAGCACTACTAGAAACATATTTGCTTTTATCTTTATGAAGAATATGCTGCATAAAACAGCAACGGATTTAAAAGTCATTCTTTTTTCCCCACAGATTCCAGTGAATTGCTTGTAATTCTGAGTACTGCTTCTAAAGCCAGAGATGTAATTTCATTACTAACTTCATGACAATAATGTGCCTCAGGGAGATTATAATACAAATATCTTGACCCTTTTGCTAGATAGAAAGGGCACTGCAATTATTATTTTCGAATCACATTTACAATTCCATTTTACCTCTGGTTGGGATCATACACGACCATGGCGTCCATGCATATCTCAGATCTTCCCACCAAAAAAATCTTTGCAACAGTAACTATATCGGCATATTACCAGAAAAAAAATTCTGCAACTGTAATTTACAAAATTGAGAATCATGCCTTCATGTTAATTGTTACCTGCAACTCCATACATAAACAATTTGATTTTTCCCAATTCCTCCTCTCTGCCTTTTAGCACAGGGATACAGCTGGACTACAAGTCCCTGCCTATTACAGTATCTAACCTTCACCCTGCCTGCACTGCTGTATTTCTCCTTCCTTTGTTCTAATACCCACAGCTAGAAGCTTTTGCCATTTTTACCCGACGTATAGAAGAGCTGTCAACAAACAACACTTAAATACATCCTAAATACAGGGATAAATATTTGAAGTCACAAGTTGTCAATACACAGAAAGTTTCAAGAAATATGTGCAGTTTCGTACATTCCATTTGATTTTTTTTTATTATTTTTTCATTCCTCTCTGGTGTATATATTAACATGACACATCCTTCTCTCTCTCATTTTCTACATTTCAAACAGATTTTTTTAGCCTTTTTTTCTTTCTTCATTAGCCATCAACATACCATTCACATCACGACCATCACATCACTTCTGTCCTTGACTGCACAGAACTTTCTTTTCACCTGTGTTTGTCCTCCAGCCCTGTCAGTCAGCAGGTTTCAATACTTTATCTGAAAAAAAACTTGAAGTTACATTTCTTGTTTGTTTGAAGGCTGAACATATCAGCGGCTTCAAGACACTTGAAATGGCTGAAATACATGTTGGCCCCTCACTGGGACAAACCTATGCCCAGGGCTCAATCCTCAGTCTGTAAATTTAAGTAGGCTCCAGATTTCTCAGGAATAATAGAGTGACACTGGCCTTCAGCTGGATTGGAAGTGGAACTTCAGTAACTACCTTCACCACAGACTCGCTGCAGCACACAGCAATGGTCAGAGACCAGACTGGCCTGCTTTGCTGGAAAGATAGCATCAGTTCTGCCATACTGGTCATATGTAAAATCCTACTTAACTTTATACTGAATTTGCAATATGTCTGTAACCAAAATGCCATGCAGGGCAGGCAGGCCAACACTGATTATAAAAGTAGCTGGAGGTTTCCAGGCATTTTCATTAAGCTTTGAAAGAATCGTGCGATCAAAGATCAATACAATAAAAGGTAATTTAAATAGCAGGATTTACTTAAAAATTACCTAGACTAATTTTACATACACTTGTGTAAATTAATGCCATTCAACCCAGTAAATTATTTTCTCTTCCCCACCAGAAACTATAATCACCAAGTATTAGTATCTCACTTTGATTCTCAAATGATAAATAAAATAATAGCTCTCATCTTGAAAAGAAAGGAAGGATACAACGTAAAGACTTCCCTGAAGCACATCCCAAGCATCTGCAATGAGCATTTCACTGCGAGTTAGTTGAATTGGTTTAGAATTTCTTATTTGAAATGAAGAGGTGCAGACTTTGACTTCTAAGGAGAAACAGAAATAAAGGCAACTAATAAACATTTTATTAAAAACCTCTCAGAATGAATTCCAACATACACTTCTAGCGTAAATTATTGCAAGATGTTTCCCTCATTTCCTCTTGCATGAGTAATATAAAAGAAACTGACCGTCCTTTGTCCAAACCCACACATTTGAATATATTTAAAGATCTACCACAAGCAAATGTTCCCTCCTTTTTTTTATTTTATTGTGCATCCTACAGATGATTAAGGGTTGTTCCACTGTTTACTTAAAAAAATAACTATTCAAATTACATTAATATCAAATGTTTACATTCCATACAATTATGGATGAAGACTTGTTTCAAGAAAAAAAAAAAAAAGCCTAGCTATTTCATACAGCCTGATACAGTTTAACAAGCAACCAAATCCTAGGAAGAAGGCCACTGGCAAGCTAGTGACCAGAGAGATCAGACCTCCTTCCTTGCCTGGAACATTATCAATCAGTTATCAGGCAGATCTGATACCAGGCACATCTGATCAGATGATTAGTCTCCTGGACCCTGTGAATACCATTAAAAATTTCACATGTTAATTGACTGTTTCAAATTATGTATTCGAAGACTTCTGAGCTGACAGTGGAAGTGGAATTTGTCTTTCTCAGCATGCAATGTGATAGCATCCAACAGACAGAGCTGAAGATATTGACAAAATCAATTTGCAGAATCAGATTAACAATGTCATAAATAGAAAACTTTGAAGCATTTTGAGAAAGGAAATAAAGTCGTCTTCACACAGTAATTTCCAGCAAGACAGTTCGGTTTTTCTGCATGGACCTATTTGTCATTGGATTTGCAGATGAAACAAAGATGGGAGGAGTGGCTGACAGGCCAAATGGTGTGCTGCCATTCAGAGGTGCCTTGACAGGCTGGAGAAATTGGCTGACAGTCACCTCATTTAATTGAACAAAGGGAAATGCCAGGTCCTGTCCCTGGGGAGGAATAAGTCCAGGCTCCAGCACAGGCTAGGGTCTGACCAACTGGAATGTGTCTTGTCAAAAAAGGCCCTGGGGGTCCTGGTGGACAACAAAACTGACCGAGAGCCAGCAACATGCTGTTGCAGCAAAGACTAAGGGCATCCTGACTGCGTTAGGAAGACCATTGCCACAAGGTCAAGGGAAATGATCCTTTGCCTCCACTTAAGATGATAAGGCCACACCTGGAGTGCTGTGTCCATTTGTGGGCTCCCCACTATGAGAGAGACATGGAGCCACTGGAGAGAGTCCAGAGAAGGGCCATGAAGATGGTGAAGGGCTTGGAGCATCTGTCATATCAGAAGAGGCTGAGAGGAACAAAGAAAGCTCATGGGGATATTGTCCATGTACATAAATACCTGATGGGGAGAGAAAATAATACGAAGCGAGGGTCCTCTCAGTGGTTCCCAGTGACAGGGCAAGAGGCAATGGGCACACATTGAATACAAGGAATTCCACTTAAAAAGAAGGAAAAATCTTTCCAGTCATGATGGTGGTTATGCACTGGCACACCTGGCCCAGAGAAGTACTGTGGTGTGTCTGTCCTTTGAGATATTCAGAATCAAATGGACATGACTCTAAGTAACCTGCTGCAGCTGATCCTGTTCTGAGCTGACGGTCAGACTGAGCAACCTCCTGCTGCCTGCAAGATCTCTCACAATGACTTTGCTGACATTTCATCATTACTTATTGATGAAAATGAATCAAAATTGTTTCCTTAGCCATTTCACTGACTCAACTTCCACAAACTAAGTCAGGGGCTGTATCTGGTCAGAAAGTTACAGAGTAAGATGAAACTTTGGCCCAGGGAAATGTTGACTTCTTATGAGAGCAAGCTGGCCCCATAGTATTCAGGAAGAATACTAAAATTCAAGAGCTACTATAAGCGCAAGATGGTACCCAGCCGTTGTTTCCTGTCGGCTCCAATTTTATACTTTATGTAAGGGTAGAAAGAGATTAATTCATTTTACACCTATGTGCACTGTAAGAAAGGGTAATTTGGTATAAATTGATACAGAGTTTCCAGCTAAATCTTTTGAGGGTCCTTTTCAAACTCTTAATTATTGAGCCTATTAGAAGGAGTGAAAGTACTGTGAAAGATCAGGTCACAGTAGACTGGGGCCTCACGCAGTTTACCTGGACCCCACAAGATCAAAACTTCTTTCTTTAAAATAACACAATTTCTCATACCAAGTTTAGGGAATGCTTTCAAAATCCAATATCCATTATGTAGAAGCTGTAAAAACACAGTCGTTGAACAAAGATAACCTTTTTCAGGCAAGAAAACAGCTCTAGTCTAGTTGTGTTAGCCTAAAACAACACCTGTCTTCCCTGCTCTTATTGTGAGTCCTGTGGTTTAAGACATGACACAGCAGAAGAGACTAGGAACACAACCTCATTATGTTGTAAGTAGAACAGGTTAATCAAAAATGCACAAAGGGGCCTGTTATCTCCCTTAATACCTTCAAAGGTCCCTGAGCCGTCAGCAGAGGAAGCCCGTGCTCAAGCACACGTTACTGTGGCGCAACTCAGCGTAACCCTCCCACAAGTTCTTCACAGGGGAAACGGCACGTCAATTTATGAAGAGGGGTTTGGGTTCTGGAGTACCAGCTTGCAGAATACAGCACAGAAACTTCTTCAGGGGCCCAATCTGTTCACATACAGCACAAATGACAGACAGGACTGTCTAAACCCATCTGTGATTGTGAGCTACAAGTGCTGAAAATCATGCCTTCACTTCCCTCTTGCCATGTGATGAGTGGAGGCCTAATGGTCCCAAGGACTCTGGCAGATCCAATTCCAGCTGAGGAAGTCATAAAGAAGAACGCACGATGTAGAAAATGCGCATAACTAAGCCTTTTCCCCTTGGTTTTCACATGGTTAAGTAATCCATATTATACATGCAAACTATGGGCATATTGCTAAAATATTTTTTTCAGAGTGAGTGGATACGTGTATGCATTATTTGTAACCCTTTATAGATACAAAGATTAAGCCCTTGGAAAAAAAATACAACCACAAACAGACCTGTAAGATGTATGCCAAATCACCACTGTTATCAAACTGTAGAAGGTTTAAAAACAACATCAAACATCGAAGTCTACAGTTTTGCAGGAAAAAAATTAATCAAGGCATCTGCTCCATGTCAGGATTCTTGTCTTTTCCTGGAAGGGTGCCAGCATTTTAAATCTTCTTTTGAATTTTTGCCCGCTCTGTTACATAAATAATGCATATTTTCATAGTCCAGAAAGCAAAAGCTGGTATTTAATAATTATGAGTGAGACAAAAAAACACCTCAAAACCCCACCTCCTCCCCCATATTCTTCAAAATAGCTGCAATATTAATACAACACTGTTATAACTACAGCACTTCACTGCTTGGAGAAACTGCCTACGCAAAACTACCTAGTGTGTACGTCTTTCTATACTACATTTTTAACCTTCAGCTATGGTTTTTTCATTGTTTTGGTTTCATTTTTTTCTGTAAATACACATGTGCAGCTAGTCTTCAGAGGTTATTTCCAAAGAATTGTGTAGTAGGAGTAACTGGATCATTTTTAAAAAACAATACTTGAATTGCCTTTGATATTTTCCAGTGTTGCAATATCAACTTTATTTAGTGATAGGATTGAAAGAATGTTTATCCAGTCTTTGCTCTTCATTCCTTATCTAGAGGAGTATTTTGTCTTCCTACTATCTGATTACTTTAAACTTCTGCCTCTTGGCAGCTGAGCTTCCTGAAATCAGCTGTAAAGTCAGATAAATATTATTTGTCAAGGTAATACAAGTGGTTAAATTAAGCCACATAATGCACTGATGAGCTTTTTCCTAGCAATTAGTCCTCAGCAGGGACCCTCTGCTCTAGAGAACAGTGCTACCATATCAATGTTTATAAGCAGTTTAACAACACTGCTTCTAAATACTCTTGCACAAAACCCTGTTCAACAGATTTACTTTACAGCACAAATATTAAAGGTAAGTATGCAGCAATACTTAATTATATAGCTTTTTTTTTATTTGCTATGCTTTATGACTGTAAGTAGATACAGAGAGGAAGCTTAGGAAACATTAGGAGTGCCCTAACCCTTGAAATCTTTACTCCAAGTTATACAGTAGCTTGATGTGTATAATAAAGCACAATGCATATGCATCACAATTAAACTAGTAATATAAATTTTAAAAAGCTACTGTACAGTAAGTAGGCCTTTAATAAGTATAGAAGCTTTTGAAACAGGAATCTTAGACTTCTCTCAGATCAATTAGATTACACTTTCATGCACTGATTCATACTGTTTCAGCCTTTTGCCCATTCCACCCATTAAATCAGTTCAATTCTATTTACCATGTCATTAAAAGTACGAAATGCCCTTCAGAGGAGCAAAGTGCTAGGCTAAGGAAGAGATGTAAGAGGGAGAAAGGTTGTAAGGTAGATAGTTTTGGTTGGGTATTTTCTGAGAGAATTCTGCTCAACAATCTTCCACGGATGATCTAAACAATGCAGTGAAAAAGAGACCCAGAGAGAAAAACCTGACAACAGACAGCTTTTCTCCTAAAGCCTGCTTAGTTTAAAAATCCTCATGTAGAAGTTTTGTAGAAGTGTTTCTACATAGTGGTCAAAATTATTACTGTACTGTTGGTTAGAAAAGAGAACTTGAGCCCTGATAAGGAAATCTATGACAGTGAGCAGCATAAGGGTAAACATTTGCAAGAAACAGAGAAAACAATGCAATCTTACAAACTGTAGTTTGTATCTGTGATCGTTATTTGTATGGCTGAGGTGATCACGAGGAAGTAAAGATCTAGTTTATATTCCCCTCAGGGAACAGAACCTGGAAAAAAGTTTGGTTTGACTTCAGCAAGCTCTCAACTAGGCAGCTTCCTGAAATGGAACTCCTACCAACAGCTGCAAGAGCCACATGGCTACGCGCACTGTCCTGCCCAGCTAACACCGATTAAGTGGTTCCTTTGCTTTCTCCCTTCTGGCAATACAAGCTAGTTTTAATGAGGGCAAAACCTGCAAATTATACTGTTTGTCATGTATATATGGAGTACAAAAAGATCAACTGATTTTTATACTTCTAATTTGGACATTCCTTGCCTTTTCATGGAGAATTTGAAACATTCCATTAAAAAAAAAAAAAAAAAAGATACCTTCAAACGGTTATTACTCTTCAGTACGGAAGAAGTATTATGGCTAAAACAGTTTGCATCTGGCTACACAGTTCTGATGTGACCAACCTTCCTATCAAGACACAGAGTAAAAAAACCAACTCTGGCAAGTCTACAGTTCCTGGTTAGCACTAAAACTTTAAAAAATATTACTGTCAGATGTGAGTGACTGATCTGTGGAAATGGTGTTGGGGATATGCCGTGGTCCCCCAGAAGTATCACACAGTGTCCTCTGCAGCATCTAAATCACATCACACAACTCTTCAAGGTGGGGCCATGTTGTTCCAGATTGACATATCAAGGCTTTGGCTACATACTTACATTTGATGTTATTCAAGTATTGTCATAATCCTCTTGCAAAGACCCAAGTTTGGGCTCTTTCATCTGCCTCCATTACAAACTTCTTTCTCTGTCTCATTGACCAGAAGGACACTGGTATCTTTCCAGGAGTCCTCACATACAGAAAAGGGAGAACGGAAAGCAAGATCTCCCCAGAAGACATGATGGGAACCATCCTCTGCTAGCAGAATTTATTTGTTAAATATATTCAGTACTTACTGTCTTTGTTTCAGAATAAAGATTCAGCTAAATTGTCAAACTTGTATCACAAATGGCAGTGTCTGCCTTTACAAAAAGTCTGGCATTTTATGTAACGACACTGTTTATTCAAGCCAAATACATGTCAGGTTTCAAGACCATTTTTTAATTATAACTTGTTTCAGTGGAAGCAGAAGACTTAAGAGAAAAGATACATGTATGTGGGAGTCTGTAGATACTTTAATGCAAATAGCCATCAAACTGCTTCGAGAACACAAATGCCATACCTCTTTCTTCTTTTGGTCTCCCTGGTTCTTTCATTTAAGAAAGTTATCCTTCTTATCCACTCAAGTTCAAACCTAAACTCCATCAGCCACACATTTGTTTTCCTGAGCCTCCCAAGCTCTCCTCCTCAAAAACAAGAAAAAACAAAACAAAAAACCAAATCTGCCTTTTTCATACAGTTGCACAGAAAAAAACAGCTAGTTGTTTCTGCTAATAAGACTAAAAATTTGAAGATATTTGGAAAAAACAAAGCATGTCAGATGGACCAAACAGCTTCCAAACAGCTTAGATAAAAAGAGCCAGATTTCTGACCAGAGGGGAAGTATAGTAGATTTTATCCCTCTTGACTGTAATAAAACATTTGATATATTGCCACATAGCAAGAGATTAGATAAGCTACAGGAGAACTAAATCAATAAAGAAAGTCAAAACAACCACATGAAAGGGTAGTTAGGAATGAAAATGCATCAGACAAAGAGGGAGGTTACCAGCAGATTTCCTCATGTATCATTCTGCAGGCCAGTCTGATTCCACAGCTTCATTAGTTGCCTTAATGTAAAAAAACTGTTCCAGTAATAGCAGTCACATTTGTCAGTGACAGAATTTTGGAAAGCACCTGTCACATAGAGAAATACCCACATAATTTATCCAGGTCAGCCAACAGAAGAAAGATAATTTTATAGCACAAAAGGCAAAATCATACACTTGAGAGTTGTTAAGTGACAAGGTGTATTGTCACTGGTCCCCTTTGAGTTCATATTTGAACTGTGCAACTTAAGTTTTGACAAGGCAAGAGGCGATGCAAGTCTCAAATGTTAAAAACCAGAAAAAAACCCATATTGCTTACAATTTTTTGTTCTTACAGGAACTGAAATCAAGTCAGCAACATTTCTATTAACACTTCAACAAAACTACAGTTTTTTCTCGTATAAGTCGACACTGGAATTAGTAGAGGTTTTGTCCACAATAGACAAGCTCTCAGCAGCTGATCTCCTCTAGCAGACTTCCAAAGGACATCTGTAATCATAACAGGCATCCACTTAAATTAAGCTTCCAAACAGGCCAAAATATATTTTTGCAAGGAAGCTCTTAAGCCTAAGCTGAATCACAGGCTAGCTGTTAAAATGACAAACAGTGACAAATTTGCTAAAGCCTGATTGCACGTGAACTAGGAAACAATAAGAAATTTTCTAAGTCACCTCTAGATTGTTACTTGATGCATCCAAGATCAAGTGGGAAGCCTAGACTGCATTTCTGTCACACTCCGGTGCACCAGCTCTCATTCTCTTGGGATATCTAGAACAGGTCCAGGCACTGCCTAACACAATGTCAAGACTAGTCTATATGACAAAGTCAAATTTTGTATAGTGTAGACTATCTTCTGAGTGTTTAGGTCCTATTACTAATAGCCCGGCCACTAACATACCAGTCTTATGCTTCACTTCTATATACCATCCTGGTTGAGCAAAAGCAACCCAACTGACTTGTCGTATCACACTGAGTACACAACTGAAGAGGAACCTGAGTTCCTGAAGTGCAACTGCAGGCAGACTTTGTGGAGATAACAGCACACAAACAATAGCCCATGCTATTCAGGTTAAATGAAGAGTTGCAGTGCCCACACAGAGAACTTCATGAAATCAATCATTACCACCTGAGAAAACAACTTCCAGCCCAGCAGAAACCATAATGAAGCTCTGCGGAACTCCAGCACCTGTAGAGCACTCTTAAGAGCAAACCATTCAGAACAAACAATAGGCAAAGGGCTTTGACAACATCTTTTGCACATACAGTCCCTTGAAACCTGGCATACTAATACTTGTTCCCCCATGCAGCTTAGCCAGGCCATCTTCAGCTTCTGCCTTCTTTCTGAGGACTCTGTTCAAGTTTGCAAGGCAGAAGGTGTTCTCCAAAAAGGCTGAAACAAAATGATTTATTACTACAGGCTGTAGTCTAACCTTATATGTTTATGCTTATTAATCAGTTCTCATGTGATACTGTCCAACAGAACTACATTTGAATGGAAATTTCTATGTGACATACAAAAGTAATCAGATTTACACTTTTGCACTGCACACACTCAAGATTATTTATAACATAAAGAACTGATTCAGAATATTTGACTTAATGCATTGAGTTCTTTATTATAAAATTTTTGTTTCTAAGTCCACTCACTGCAATAGGTAGCTTGTACTCATATATACATGTCTAGTGTGTTTCTCTACAATACTAATAAGTTTTCAATATTTTATTGTAAATGTTCTCCAGACACATCCCACAATAAGTCTGGCAAGTAGATGACTATGTTGAACAAAAAATTTCAGTCCTCTCTGTTCTGAGAAAAAAAGAATGGTGATGAGACATGCCCTTCAAAAAGATTAATTTTTTATGTTTCTTTTCTCTCCCAAAGGCTACCGTACTTTTTTTAAAGGGCAGACCTAACTATGTGTTGAGAACATATTTATTGGATTTTTTTCTCCTGTTGTTGGCATTTGCTGACAGGTTCGAAATTCAACGGAGAATTCTGTAAAAAATATTTCTAAGGCTAAAAATGAAATACTAACAATATAAGCACTTCTGTTTAATTAAGTCCTATATACTTCTGTAACATCTATACATTTCAAATGTACTGACTGTTTAAGAACTCCACAAAAATCTTTTTTTGGATTTTTATGTTTTAAAATACATTCTGATGATTATGCCGTTTCCCAATTTCATCTTACCTCCGTGTACGTAACAATTTAGCAATTCAATTCTGACCTCTCTTGCATGGAAACAAGGAAAATTATTAGGCCAGAATTTCTGACCTCTCACATTCCTAGTATCATGCTGAAGCAGACAAAGAAAAAGCAAGTGGTCATCTGCATAAAAACATTTCTAAAAGCAACTTGAAAATAGTGAACGGTGCTTGTCTTGATCTTTAAACTACCCGAAATTATGACTTTAACCCTTATCTCTCAGAGCAAGTCTTAAGAAAACAAAACAGCAGGCTCAGGCTGTATACATTATTGCAACAGGGCCTCAAAACGTTTTTGGTTTGTTTTTTTTTTGAAGAGACTTAAAATGTCCTGTTTCTTTCATATCAGCATCAGCCCCCCCGGCATTTTAGAGTAAACAATAGGATGTATTTCATAGTATACCAAGTCACTGCTTAAAATTCAGTTTGGCAAAGACAAAAGGTTCCTTCTTTAGTGAGAACTATCTCTTCCCAGACTTCAGCACTGTTGATTCTTAAATATAATCAGTCATCAGAGAGGTTTCTTAGTGGCATACTTCTGATATAAACAAAGAAAACGTTTAATTTTGAAAGACTTTGTGTGAGGAAAAAAATTCTTACTACCAGGACACAATTTCACCTCCATATATTTCTTAATTATTTGCAAATCACTGCTATGCCAGGTTACTTAGCATATAGTCTTAAAACTGTTTCAAACACATACCTTTGTGACATTTCCTTTTATCTGTATTTCAGGTATTTTGAATAGATTTCTCATCTGTGCATGTACACCAGATATATCTGGATTTCTGAATGCTAAACAGTACATTTGGAACTATAGTTGTGGAATATCTAGAAAATACCAGAAAAATCAACAAAGCCTATTGAACAAGGGCAGGTGGAGGCAAGCGGAGGACTTACTTACAATGCCCAGATACATGCTAGCTATACTTTCCATATCCACTCCATTATGCACTGAATCAGCTGTGTATCTATTACCAGCCCTTAACACCGAAGTTGTGTGCATGAATACACATCACACTAGCAGTGCAACAGTTGATTGCAGCAGAATCAACACTTTAACAGTTGATTTTCCTCATAAAATTTCAGACTTATCACCTCT
>NW_010130014.1:28534-29287 GCF_000699245.1 Pterocles gutturalis
CTGGTAGCAAAACAGTGATTTCCTAACAGTTTCTCCTTAACAAGGGGAACATCAAGATCCAGAGGTCTGACAATTACAGCACCTGAAGTTCTGACATTAATAAACTGAATTAAGAAAGCACTTACGGATTTCCACACTATGAATTTGAGACCCTATTCCCAGTGTACTAGATCTGATTATAAAGGTATAGGCATCTCATCCAGTCAGATTACTGCAACAGCGAAATATCCTCAACTTTCTTAATTTGACTTGAAGCATTCCTTCCATTAGAACTCATTCTGCAATGAGATATGCAGCTGTCAGTGGAACACACACAACAGCCACTAGCAATAAGCTGTGATCTCCCTAGCTGCCTATGATGACAACATCATACTCACCAAGGTCATTAGCACAGGAAGCACAATTAGCTACAGCTGTCTAGTGCCATATTATTAAGTGAAGAAAAACACTCTTACAAGACTCCATTATTTCATTTTTTTTTAGAGTCACTGCCTCCGGGAAATTAAAAATATTTTAACCTTTATGCAAACAGAACACACCTGATATATTCAGCATGAGACTAAAGTTCACTCTCAAAATCATTACATTAAATAAAATGAGCTATGAGACTAACTCTATCAGAGACTATCTCAGTCTCTGTCCAGGTATCAGAATCACTTCATTATCCTTCATTATATACCAACTGAGTGGCCGGAAATGATTTAGGAAATGTCCTTATACAAATTTGCCATGACATTTTTTTTTACCTTTGAC
>NW_010130015.1:0-5354 GCF_000699245.1 Pterocles gutturalis
CATTCTATGATTCTATGATTCTATAAGATAAATTGAAAATAGATGTGCAGGCAAAAGCTACTAAAACGATAAGGAGAATAAAGACTCTGTCATTTGTGAGGATCGTGTAAGAAGATCCAGACTTACCTAGATGAATGCTGAGAGGGGGTAAGATTGCTGCCTGACTACACCAGAGAATCAAACACCAAAGAAGAGAAAAAGTATTTTAGTTTAAATCAATATTTTCTTTGGTCTCAAAGAGAACATTTATAATTGGGACAGGAACATCTTTGGGTTGGAGAATAAAATAATATATTGAGCTGTCAGAGCACTAGGGCTCTGGAAAAGTATTCCATCAGAAGTAGGAGGAGGAAAAAAAGCCAGAACCAAAAACCCCAAACAAACCCAAACTGCTCTTCTGATGAAGTTCCAGCATTCCTGGCAGGGGTGTGACACACTGCTGTGATCACAACAGGCCAGACCCAGACAGCATGACGGAGAACTTCTCCTACATTTTGGTATTTCTTCCTTTAGTTCAACTTTAGTTCAAATAATGAGAGAATAACAGCCCCCAAAGCTCCAAATCAAAGGAATTTTTTTTTCATTTAATAGCACTCCCTGAGTAGAAATACAAATTAGTATTTTCAAAAGGTTTGACAACAACTATGTTTTCAGCATCCCAGTCATGAGATTTATGCATCACGGAGTTATCTTCACTGCAAAACCACAGAGTTATGTAAAGAACACCCTGCAGAGGACTCATTTTTAAAAGGATTTGTGCACCTCAAGGCAAAGTCCTGCTACAGCAGTTAATGGATCTGTGAGATCTGACAAATGAGCACAAATCCAAAGAGACTCTCCCTCCCCTTTTTCCACTCTATCTGAAAACTGGTATCTAGTTTATAATCAAACATAAATAATAGTGATGTTTCATCCAGAAATGAAATGTTCTTAAATGTCCTGTCTGGTTAAAAGCAGCCAGTGCTAAAAAACTAGCAAGGAGAGATAACATGGGCAGATGTTGCCCATTTACAGTTTCCTGTTCACATTCATTTTAGTGCTATCCAAATATACCAATCCAAAATACATTTAATAGTTCTCAGCTAAGCCCAATATAAAATTTACATTTCTACTCATCTATATTTAAATACAAGCAGACACCTAAAGTAAGTCTAGTTACACACTAATGGACAGGACAAGCGGTAGATGCAATTTATACTCTCTGCATGAACCTAAAAATTTGCCACTGCTGAATAATACATAACAGAGGCTCTTCATAATGCATATTGAGAATGACTACTAAATACTTACTAGCATTAATCTCTTCTTCATCGTACACATCTACTTCCAGCAACCGGACCAGCATGCGGAAGAGAATCCTTAGGAACTGCAAGTATGAGCCAGTCTTTCCCACCTGAGCCAGAGATGGAAAAAAATCCAAATCCCAACTCAGACTAATATGAAGGAAGGATACACTTCAGATAAATGCCTTTGCGCTTAGTCCATTCTAGCTCTGCCTGAAAACATAACAAGATGTAATATTCCCCATTATTCTGAATTGTATTACAAAATTGATCTGTGAGCAAAACCTGGCCCACAGCCTGTATCACTTATGTACGCAGGGAGACTGGAAGTGATAAATGCTTCTCTGCTGATACGCTCATGGCAATTTTATGCCTAGTGCCATCTCATGTATTTCATTTAGGCTAAAACATGACATACAGCATCATCTTTCCTCTCCTTACCTCTTCCAGCATGGACTTAACCTTAAAATTTGGCTGATTTTTGACCTCGAATTACATCACTCCCTGCAACCTCGCAGGGGGTCTTTACAATAGGATCTCCAGTCCTCATCATCGGTCCTCTCACCCTGCTAATAAGGCAAGAGGAAGGAACTGTTCTCTTACTTGCGGTGGTCCTGTCAAAAGCAGCCGCCTGGGGTGAAAACTCCTCGAGCTGGACGCCTCACCCTGATTGCTGAAGTCCGCGTGGTGCTGTCGGGCTGTCGTCCACTGTCTGTAGTAGAGAGACTGCTCCTCACTGTTCATGTCCTTGTGAAGCAGAGGTCTCAGAGAGCTCAGCCAAGACACATCAGCATGAGGCACGAGGGAAGAGGAGGAAGGCAAATTCCCACTTTTCTGTGAGCTCAGGAGACAGTAGGCAGCTTTCGACAGGATGACGATGCGCGGCAGCACAGCACGGAGGGCTTTGCTGTCTTTGGCCGAATGGGCAGGCCACCGAAACGTCTGGGAGACTGAAGAGACTGATGATAGCTTCGAAGTGGTGCTGCTCGCCATCTGGTTACCCAGGGAGTCGCATTCTTGCTTCATGGTCTCTCCAGCTGTGAAATTGGGGTAAGTTCCCTCATCTACTGAGCTGTGCGCCACAGTCTGAAAGTTAAGCAACGGTGTTTGCTTCTGAGACTTGTCTGCAGCACTCGAGGAGCTCACGCCATTGTCAGCCAGGGAACCTGGGGAAACAAAGGGCAGGCGATGAACAGATACTGGCCGGCATAAGAAAATCATGAACTCATTTGGCCTATGGGACAATCCTAATGTACAAATCTGTTCAATGAGTGCTGCTGTGGCTTGGGTCACTGTTTCACCATTTAAAAAGAAATGATTGACGTCCATCTGTCCCTCTTGCTGGAGAGGCAATGGCCCTTCTCCTAGGGTTCAGAGTCCAAACATAAGTGTCCCAATCCCAGTCTTCGTATGTTAACTATCATTTCCCATCTGGGATCTGGAATTTGATGGCACAACCATCTGAAATTCAAATACAAGACACCACTGTATACGTAGATCAACTTGACCTCCTTTTCTACAGAGAACAGAGCATTCTGCAACTTTAATGTGAACTGGGCTATGCTTCCTCCTCCATAACAGTCAGGTTTAGTTGGTGTGTGGGAAGATCTGGTGTATGGCAAAGGTCCAGTCCAGCTGTCTTAACACCGAAAACTCATAGCGAAACACAAGGAAGGACCCAGAAGTGCCTGTGGAATGCAAGGAAGGGAAGGCCTGGTGGGAGATGATGCTCCATTGATGCCTGAAGAGGTAGGGCAAGACCCAGACATTCTGTTGGTCTTGGCAAGGAGGCAAATCCTCATCCTCACCCATAGCTACCCCACCCCTGCAGTCACAGAGCATTTTTCTATTCCTAAAATTCTATACTATGCATTTCTACTCTGATTTTTATGATCTTTTCAGGATCTACCAGATGAAAATAGCAACAAATGTGAAATGTAAGATTAAAAATAAAAGTCACAAGGGCATACCATCCTCCCACTGCAACAGCATCTCCTTTTAGCTGTACACAGGAAAATTGCTCACTATGGAAGAAATCTGCTACTAACATTTCATAGCCTAGTTTGAAGCAGGATACAGCTAAGCAACCAATATTTGACTAAACATCTCAATGTTTGCATTCAAATTCCAATGACGAAGGAACGGAGACTTTTTTTCCAGAGCAACAGCTGAATAACTGACCTGAGGTTCCAGTGACAGCGCTGCTGTTACTCTGGGGTCGGTCCAAGTCTATCAACAGCTCATCAGAGTCATTCTCACTACCGTTAGCCTTCTCATGCTCTTTCTCACTAAGGTCAAGAGCTACAATAGGTGCTCGAATTGCCTCCTTCGAGACGTAGCAGCATGCCAGGCCTACTTCTTGCTCTAATGCAGTCCGAGTTAAGTAACTTGAGTCAATTAGTCGAAGGTCACAGTATTTCAATGACCTAGAAAACCCAACCCAAGAAAAAAGGAAGTTTTGTTTTCTCTGACTTTGAAGAATACTCCCTATCTTTAATTGCTTATTAAATATTAACGAACAATTTTATCAGCCAGTAAATATAGAATTATTTTAAAGCATTCAGCATAGAAGTTATGCTCCTTGGTACTTTGCACAGACATTCACTGACCCACACAGTACAGTAGCTTTACTTTTCACAAACCACACTTTCCAAAATTTTAAACTGTTCCCAAATAAAGTTTAAAATACACATTTTTTTGGTGAAAAAATAGACAGATTGTATCAAACCACTTATCCACCCCCCAACTTATCTAAACATGTTAAAGAACAACTACATTGCAAGAGTAATAACAGCACCTGGGGAAAGTTTCTCCTAGAGGGTCCTTGCCAGTTAGAATCACAATGCAAGGTAGACCTTCCAAATCCTGATAGGTGCGAGGGATCCAGTCATCCTGCTCACTTCCCCTCCAAGCCTGTGAACAAAGAAACTTCCAGTCACATTTAAATGACACCTTCTAAACCTTCACCTGTTTTTTTTTCAGTTGCTGCTTCTTCCTTGTATACAGAGTTCACTTACTCAACAGCCAACAGGAAGGAGACCTTAGTTACAGGCATGCATTTTTTCTGGTAGCCAAGCATTAAACGCACAGAAAAAAGGATGCATAGCATATGTTAGTGCTGGAAACATACACCCGGTGTAGTATTAGTGTGGCCTGTCAGAGAAAAACACATTTGATCCCTTCAATTTCAAGCTGGCACAGAAAGAAGTTCATTGAAATTAATGTAAAGCTAAAGTAAGACCTTCAAGTGGAGTATGAAAATGATTCCATGATCCTCAAACATTTGCTTAATTATTCTATATAATGAAAGATTACATGAAAGAATAAAAAGTTCCCTGTCACTGGAGGTAATACCACAAGACACAACTCCTTACCTACAGTCTACCGAGGCCCAAGACCACAAAACTGTATCACTTTCCCTTAGCACTGGAAAGGCTGGTTGCATCAGTCTCATTTCCTTACTCATCAGTCCCCTTGGTTCAGTGGAACTTACTGAACCCGGCTGAGCCCATTTGTTTTCTCTGTGTTGGATGTAGCCTCCTAAAAACATTGCTTTATCTTGAGCAACAATATCTTTCTTGCTGTATTGCACAGTGCCCAGACATTTAGACGATACAGGCAGTATTTGATCAAGACAGGCATGAGCACCCTACAGCAACTGTTAAAAAGAAGTAAAGCTGAAAGACTCAGACACTCTCACTTAGAAAGGAAACAAGCAATTCTGTCTCTACAAACACTGAAATTGTATTAGAAAGCAAAAATGCAGGTTCATATCCAGCCATTCCTGTCAATACAGTGTGGGGACTGGAAAAACTGACAACACAGACTCTTAGATCACTGACCAGTCAAGACAGATCAGCAGTGAATGTTTTTCTGTATAACCCAGAGACGTTATATTTCTATGCTAATCAGACATTAAAGTCTCTCCAGACAAAGAAATTTAGCCCTAATAGTTAAAGAATCATCAAGTATTTGAGCTACAGCATATCACCCTGCTGGAAGGTTCTTTGTTTTTTATTAATAATGGACAAAATCAGTTCTGTGACTCTGTCTTGGTGTCAGGACCACCAC
>NW_010130016.1:0-12792 GCF_000699245.1 Pterocles gutturalis
TCATTCTATGATTCTATGATTCTATGTCTAGCTCTCTCCATTGATATAGAAAGGAGCTTTGTTAGGCTGCAAAGATCATTGGACTCATCCTGAAAGAAAAAGCAAATAATTTGGAAATAGGCTCAAGGGTAGTCTGTGCATAGCTTTACTGGGGTGGATAGCCTCTTGGCCTGCAAGTGTATAAAATGTTAGCCACAAATCATTGTGCTCAGCTTTGATATTGTGGGTAATCCAGCTGACTTTCAAGCAGCCCTGTGAGCTGACTGTGTTACAGTCAGTGCTGCTGTAAAACATGTGCTTACCATTGTCAATCTTGCCAAATATACATGGGAGAAATTAAATACTTTAACCATCCAAGTAAAAAAAAAATAATGGTCTAAAGCACACTGAATTATTCTCTTAGAGCCAGACATTCCTTTTTTTTTAATTTTTTTTTTTTTTTTTTTTAACCATCTGCACATAGCATGATACATGCTGTATCATCTAGGACAGGGCAGGAGGTCAACCACTTCATTATGAAATCAACTGACTGTATTACCTTAAGATAAGTATTGTACTGCAGAAATGTGCCAGATTAACTGGTTGTTATTTGTATTGGTTGACCACACTCCATCCTGTAGATAATACCACTATAAGTTTTTTACCTCCACTTTGCTTTACTTAACTGTTAGTGTACAGAACAGTCAGAATCCATTGAACTAATGCCACAAATTATTTTTATTAGATTTGAGTCCACAAGACAAGCTTCATTCTTTATAGGCAATTTATCAGACTTCAGATGAACTGAGAATTTTTATGTCAGAAATATAAATTAAATATAATTGTCCTTTTTTGTCGCCTACTTTATGAACCATAAGAAATATGACAGAATTGAAATTTGTCATCAGGTAGAAACAGAAATTGATTGTTGCAACTGGTTGCTCACCCGATTAACAAGTGTCCTTATTAGAGGTTTTGGAGCCTGAAATTGTTATAAAATTAAATAGCAAATATTGACAGAAAAATAATTACCTTTTATAGGAAGAACAGGAAGGTTCTTAACCCTTCTATCCTAGTGGGACTTTGCCTCTGAGAGAAATAGAGCTACAGGCAGAAAAATCTGTGAAATCTGAGGATTTGCAAGGAATCATGCTTGCTTTGTTTCTTGGAAGTCTCTGAAGTGTTGCAGACCTCTGTGCTGATTTTAGCCTCTCATTTGTTTCCCCTAGCAACACAGCTCCTTGTCTTCATGGTGGAAGCTAGTTTTATCAGTGATATATATTGTGGGTATCTTTTTCATTATTTCAGCTGAATCATCAAAGAACAAATTATATAACAGGGCCCATTTATTTTATTTCTACCCATTTCTTGTTTGCTGTACCCTGGTACACTAATTTTGATGGGGGATTGTGGTGGATTTCATAAAGGAAGGAAATGGCACTGTTTTTCTACACCATGTCTAGAACATCCTTTTAGTGGGTCACTGCAAAGATGCTGTTCTGTGTTGCATAAGTATATTTCAGTGACTGCGTGGGAAGGCTATTGCTTGTAATCCAAGACATTCTAACAGTGGTGGTACTTTGTCCGTTACATTAAAAATACTTTTCTGCTGAAAGTGAATGGTGGTGCCAGAAAAGGGAGAGGGAGGGATTGTGTTTTGTTTTGGCACAAGAAACCACAAAAGAAAGAACTGTCAGCAGTTCAGAGATGCATGTCTCAATGTTCAGTATTTCCAGTCAGTTTTTCAGGACATTCTCTTAAAAGTGACTAATATCTTTGTGGACAGAGCATATTAATAAACAGTAGTGAGCCATCATGTGTGTGTACAGCCCAAATGCACAGAGTTGTGTTGTAGTAGCACAGACATGCCAGATCTTGACTTCAAAATAGTCTGTATAAAAAAGAATGAGAAAATAGGTGAAGGGCAGAGATTTCCTCCATGCTCTGAAGCAATAGGAAAAGACATTCATATTCGCTCTAGGGAGTAAGAGTCAGGTTCTTGTATGTGTCATGCTGGAGGTTATCTGCATATTGTAGTGGTTTGTTAGAGTCTTAGCAGGCACAGTAGCAATCTGATTTTATTGGTGTAGTTTCTTAATGCAGTAATGTTTGTAACTGTTCCAAAAGGAAAATTGTCCCTATAAAACAGCCAGTCAGTTATATTTAAGGAGCTACATTAACTAACTGCAGTCATTCAAATATTTGCAGAACAATTTTAAGTCTTCAAATAATTGTTTTAACTGTGGGAAAATAGACCCTTGTGTCACCCACATTTTGTTTAGATCAAAATAAAGCTCAGTTTAGTGATGTAAGCTACAGCACTGGGTGGTGTAGCCATACAGGCAAGCCTTGGGTTTGGCAGGTCCGTGCATGGAGGATCTCCTCTGCACATGATTTCTCCCTTTCAGTACCCAAGGAGGTGAAGATGCTACTCTCCGTACACCACTGACACAGTCTGCAGAGAGACCTTGAGGCAGTGTACTGGGTGGTGGGTGGAACTGTCCCTTCACAGCAGGTGAGAAAGAGGATATAACCTTGACACACCCTGTAGGTGAGAAGATTGTATAGCTCAGCAGCTGCCTCTGGGAGCTGGTGGAGACTGGGAGGAAGTCTTGGCAATGCTGTTTAAATGGATCCATGGAGCTAAAGCACGGTGTTAAATTATGAACCGTTACTGAGACAGGCTTTTCTAGAACCAAACTTGGTAGCTCCTGCTATGAAGAGCAACTTCTCCAATGAAAGGAACGGGGTTCTCAGCAAGTGACTCCTTCAAGTGCTTCTTTTCATTAAAAGGGACCTTCTATTGTTTTGGTTGATTGGGTTTTTCCCTGTGCACAGGAGAATGATCTTGCCGTGACATTCTGTGTTTTGTTGTTTTTTTCCAGAAGAGAGTGCTTACTATACTAGCTGAATCATAGGATCACTTGCTGTAACCGTGAATGGTTGTTTCAGAAAACATGTTGACAGATGAACATACTGCTTCTTTCTAGAGAGAACCAACAGAAGGCAGTTTGCTATTTTGACTGGGGTTTAGCATATTTTATATCAAGCCCAAGTGTATGTATAAATGACTATGTGCTGTGCCAATACACGGCCTGGCATTTCAAAAAGAGCTGTGTGAGTTGGGCGCCTGTATTTCTACCCTGTTTTTCACCAAATTCACTTGAACATTCACTCCAAAGCACAATATACAGATATCTGCACCATGGGTGATTTATTAGCATGAAGCAGTCCTGTATCTTCATCTGGCAACCACTGGATATGCCCTATTTCAAATTTGTTGAGATAATTTAATTCCATTATGGGTGATTAAAAGGTGTTTTTTTTGCACTTGCTAATTTGGCTATTTTAGTGAGGACTGACCCCTTTATGGTTTGAGACTCGCCTTTGTTCTAGGGTTCTGTAATCATCACACTTCAGTGTAGTAAAATAGAGTATTTCTGTTTTAACTCTTATTACAGTATTAAAGCAAGCTTTTTTTTTTTTTATCATGGGGTGAATGCAGAACAGTGCTCTCAACAGCAGTTTGTAAAAAAATGTAACTTTGCCATGTTTTAGCTCGTATGTTAGCAATTATTTCTAGCTAAACTGTAAGGATCCTGATCCCAATGAATTCTATCAATTATTTTGATAGGAACCACATCTGGGCTTTACATTCTACCAAATATCAAACAGGATGAGTATTTCTGAAATAAGCCACTATTAAAAAATAATCGAAGAATAAATCATTGCTAATGCCCCAAATTCCTGTTATTTTTAACAGAACCTAAGCTTTGAGTGGAAAAAGTGCTTTGGAAAATTTTGACAGTAGTGTCTTTAATGCAGCTTTTTAGCAAGACCAGTAGTCAAAATATTGACAAATGATGCCTACAGCAGTGAAGGCAGTTTGTTGTGACTAATTCCCTTGGAATTTAAAAATATGTTACAAAGGGGAAACAAATGTTTCAAAGTAACTAGTAACAAGGTTTCAAAGTAACAAGTGGTACAAAGTGGAAACTAATGATTAAACTAATACTTATTGAAGTTAGGCAGTTACTTGTTTATAAATCTTAAAACCTCATTGAGTATTTAAAAACCTAGAACTGAAGAAGGAAAAGCAGCCCCAAGATGTTGATAATGTGTTGAAATTCAGTCCTTATGCTGTGCAATCAGCTAGTTTCTGGGGGGCACTGGTACTCTGAGTTCTTCTTTGGGGCTTTGTCTTCTCTAGAGTTTGAGCAGCACGACTGTCACTGGGCTACCACCAGTCACCGTGTGCATCCTTTGGCAGAGCATGGTCCTTCTTGGCATCGTTGTCTTTGCTGGTACAGTCATCTCACATAGTCAGGTTATATTGGTGAAGGACATGTTATACTAAATAGACCTTTCAGAGCCTGTCGTAGGAATGCATGAAGACTGATAGAAGCTCTTTCTGCCCAGATTGTGAGCTGGCTTCAGACATGGCATTTGCAAACACAAACTGTGTAACTTAAATAGTTGATACTGCACTTGAGCTAACAAGCCCTGCTGTGCAGCCATGCGTACCAGCCTTTTCTATCACAAAGCACAGTCACGTAGCTTGCAAACCTAGCTAGGTCATGCCTCTCTCGTTCTGAGCACAGGCAGAGGAGCTTTTGTTTGTACACATCCATCTGTCCTGGGTATTGTTCAGAACTTCCCAGTGTGCAGCATACCGTGAGGGCATTGGAAAACTTGTGATGGATTGTGGTATTATATCCTTCAGAAAACCATGAGAGTTTATATATGCATTCTCCATATTTTTTCATACCATTTCTGTATTATTAGCCTACTCTTGAGGTATTTGATATGTCCTGATAGACTTATCCTATCTTCATGTACTACTCCTTACATATGCTTTTAAGTTAAAATTTCTTTCTCTGCTTTTCACTTCTCTGGTACTTGGTACCATGCTTGTTAGTCTGAATGGAAAGAATGATTTTCAATGTCACTTAAAATGGTGATTTTTCTCACTTTATTTTCTGTGGCTGAGGGCCTGTGACTTAATAAAGCTGCATATTGCAAAGGATTAATGCATAGTATAGTAAGCTGGATCATAAAGGAAAACATGGATTTTGAGCAAATGAGAGTTAGTGAGGAGTGCTGTTATCAATGAAATCAACAAAACTTTCTTAACTGTTGAATGAACATTAAATTCTCATGTTCTGATGATGACTGTCAGAAAATTTATCATCAAAAAAACTTTGTGTGCTAAATGTCCAGACATTTCTTCGTAATCAAACATCACCTGAGTCCATCTAAGTTAGTTGGAGTGTCAGAAATCGTAAAGCATATAAATGCATGTTTACTCATAGAATTTGGAGCACTTTATACTCTAATAGACTAAGACAGCTCCCAGCTAGCATTGCTACTTATCCGCTATGGTTGGGTTTGGAGTGCAGTTCACTGTATTAGCATAATGATCTTCTATATGTGAATATAATTAGCTTCAGTTACACAGAGATGTTTGATATCTGAATTTTAATTTGCTATTGTAGAGTGAAAAGAGGCATTCAAAGGAGCTGACAGACATGCCTATGGCAGTGTTTTTAGCAAAGCTTAACTTTCTGCATTTTAATCATTTATAATTCTGGCCAGTGTGCCCACATGTTAAGGATAATGTATTGGAGTGCAGTCATAAGACAGCCCATGCTCTTTTTAGGATTTTTTTTTTTTAATTATGCTGCTATCTCTAATAGCTAATGTATTTCAGTCTTATTTGACATTTTGTAAAAGTGATACAAATTCACCCTTGTATTTCTTCTTTATTCACAGTGTCTGGTTTTTAATGTGTTCCTGAAGCCAAATTTAAAAAGTCAGTTTCGCCTTTTATTTGAAGCGATTCTTCTGCTAAGCTCTTGCATTGTGTCTTGACTTGTGCTCTCTGCAGAGCTTCTTCATCCTTTCAAAGCTCTCACACAATTTTGAGGAAGTGTGAGTTTCTGCTGTTACCAGATGTCTCCTCTTTAAAATATCTGGTATTACGTGTTTTGGGGTTTTTTTTCTTATTATTATTAATGCTCCTTTAGGCTAAAAAAAATCACTGAAATAACATGTTTATAACTTTATTCTTAGAGGTAACCAAGATGATAATGTTTGCAGGTAAATGGTTCTGTGGTGTCTCCCTGTGCCAGTTCCAATGAGATTTTGTCTAGGGGATACCATACCCTTCCTTAATAAAGATTTCTTTGGGAATACTGGCCTTTTGGGCAAACAAACCAAACCAAAACACCAATTAGTGGCTTTTGTGTTTCCCACTTGCTGCACTAACAATTTTCCACTTGCCTGCTGGCTAGGCTGAAAGGTCTTCAAGGTGTGGTAATAGCTGAAAGAAGCATATGATCCATATCACATGTCCTCTGTAGGGAAGCATCTCAAGAACATTCTCTTAAATGTCAATTTCCTCACAAGATTTTGGAGAAAGTCCATAAAGTAGAAAGTCTTGAAAAGCAGTTTTCTTGCTCAAAAGCTGCTAACTGAAATAGGGTGTTGGATAGAAGTACATTGCTACACCCTTTACTTTTGAACAATATTTTTAAAATAAATTGAATTATTAGAATATTTTACATTTTGTCATACTTGGATACATACTTTAGACCAAGACCAGCCTTCCATTCAGCTATCTTAGATCTACCAGTTTCTTCTGGGGAAAATAAAAACAAAGTCCACAAGGATGGATACGTGAGTGAATGAATGGTTTTAAAATATATGCTTTTTAGCACTAGTATTTTGTATTTGTTTTAGAGTGTATGAATGCAAAGACTCTCACTGAAGATTTTATTTCTGCTTAGAATCTGAGCTGCAGGGACAGAAGACTAACATGAACTCCGCACTGACCAAGCTTTTAACCCTGTCCTTTCACAGTCTACCACACCTACATCAGTCCAGCTAAAGAAGAGTTTCAGGTGGAAGTACCCATAAGGCAGTATGTTTCTTGGTGTAGGCTAAAGCAAAAATATTTCATTAGTTTAGTCCCATGGGGCCTTTCTACAGTTTGTGAATAGACAATGGATAGGTTCTCCTGACAAGCTGATCATTTACACCAGAGCTCCATGTATATAAAATTAATTTGTTTAAACTGTTTCCATTAGCACTCTAACCACAACTAATATTGGTGTCTTGGGTGTATAAGCCATGCTCCATTGTCACAAATTGTGCAAGCATTTTGAATACCTTAATTTCAAAAAAGCAGGTCTTGAAATTGAATTCGCAGACCTGTGACATACCTGATAATGAGAATAAAAATCTCAAAAATTGAAAACATGGATATAAAGCCAAGCAAGAATATATTAATTGAGATTGAGAGGTCATACATAAAAGCAGAGTAAGATTCATTAAATAAGGTGGAATGAGTATACCAGTAAGGCCTTTTACAAGTAAAACAGGATTATTCTGATTGTTTTAAAGAAAGGGATTTTCTTAAATGAATTTAATGTTTCCTGTAATACTTGTACTAACATTTAAAATTTAAAACTGATCTAATAGACACGTTACTTCTTGGAAAAAATGAGGAAGACCAAATACAGAAATCAATACTTGAGAAATGCGTCCAGCTAAAAACACGTTAGGGTTTTTTTCTCTAACCCAGAGTCCTCTGGCCTCGAGAGAGAGGTGTGTTGAGAAAGTATCTTTGCTGAAGCCACTCTTTATGCTTTTACAAACACATAAAGCACATTGCAATACATAAAGTGCCTTCGACATTCAAGATCAAATCTGTTTAGATTGAGTGCACAGAAGTGAAAAATCACAATAGGAGCTTCATTTTCCTATTTCCAGTGTAATTTAAATAATTCATTTCCCTTTCAGTGTTGGGGTTTTGGGGCTTTTTTCTTTTTTTTTTTTTTTTTTTCCTGATGACCACAATATGCCTATAATATTTGTCTTTACTTGTTCAGAGCTGTGCAAGGACCAATTGCTATCAGCTGACTCACCACAGCTCACTGCATTTTGGGTGTTGTTGAAATCAGTAAGCTGTGCAGGTGGAACACATGGTGCTTGAAGTGTTTTCTCTGCTTTATATAACTGCTATGAGTTCGTGTGCTAAATTTTATTTTTAATTATAGGCTTAGCAAGAAAAAAGATGCCAGATACATACTGTTTATAAATACGTTTGTCAAAACATATGCCTAAGGAAGCGCAGATTCTGTGATTAGTCTTTGAACTTTTGACATTTTCACTTAGTGCTTGAAAGTTGGGAGTTTTGTATGTTGCCATAAAAATTAAAAAAATAATTTGTGGGCTTAAATTCACCATAATAACATTAGAACAGGTCAGTTAGTCCACAACTGTCCTGCAAGCACATTTTAAATTTTAGATGCCTGCTAAATTTTAGATTATTATTAAATATGTAAGTACTGTGACACTGAAGTAACGAGTGTGTGCACACCTGCAAATTTACATGATATTCAAATGTATTTCTAATCTGAATGACTTGTCTTATTTTTTTCCAGCACATGACCACAATCAATGCATCTATGTTCAAGTTTCCCTTGGGCTGATAATCCCCAAGACAGCTCTCTGCAAATATTGAGCACTGGATTGATACTGCCCTTTTCAGTCAGATGGAGACTTTGGAGGAAAAGAGCTCTCTTCCTGGTTTGCAGACAGAGAACAGCATGGAGCAACCATTCACCATCAGCTCATTGGTATGTATTACAAAGAAATGCTTTAATGACTGAACATCCTCTCTTTCAAATAGGAAAAAATTGAAGATCTGTTTAACAGTGTTGGCTGTCAGCTCTAAGGGTCTTTTCCTGCCTGCTGCCAGTTTCTCCCGTGTTCTGCCTGATGTTTTTGTTGGAATTTATTTTATTTCTGTAGATGTGGTTTATGGGGTTTTAGCTTGTTTCAGTGGTCAATATTTTAAGAAGTGAAGTGAACATTTTGAATAGAAAAAGTAAAAATTTTAATCAAAGTAAGAGGAAACAACTTGCAATAGCCAATTATTTAGCCACTTAATAGGAAGTGATTGGTTGTAATAAGCCACTATGCTGCTTCTTCAGCAGAGTAACTTCTAACTTAGGCTTTAACTGCCTCATTTGAAGTTGGAAATGAACATTTGTAGTGAACTGTTGACTGAGCAGGGAAACTTATTGCTCTTTGTTAGCTGAACTGTATTCAGCAGTCATACCCTATATGTCATGTAATAGGAGACTGAGTATTCAGGCCCCCCCAATAAATTATTTCAATAACTTAAGGCAGAACCTTATAGAATTTCATGTGTGGGGAATTCTAAAGAGGACACATGTTGTGTTTCCTTTGATAGTTTCTACAGATATTTACTTATTTTTGTCTAAATTTTTTTCTGGGTTTTTGGGGGTTTGGTTTGGGGTTTTTTGTAGTTTGAAGATTAGGGGAAAGGGATAACTTTTTATTTGTAATTGCAATCACAATATATTTGCAATTGAGAAATGTATTGGAATGCTTCAGCTGTCTCTGGCGTTGGGGAAACCAATGCCTCTTTTGAGAAAAAAATTGAAGATTTCCCTTGAGTTTCTTGAGTGAGATCACTTACTGAAAGTGAAATGTGGTCTGGTTCTCTTTGTTAATCTCTTTGTTCTTTTTCCAGGAAAAGCTAGTAGCTATTCCTGACCATACAGACATTTCTGTGAGCCCAGAAGAGAGAGTACGTGCCTTAAGCAAACTTGGCAGCAATATCACAATCAATGAAGATATCACTCCACGTCGTTACTTTAGATCTGGAGTAGAGATGGAACGAATGGCATCAGTGTATATGGAGGAAGGAAACCTGGAGAATGCTTTTGTTTTTTATAATAAGTTCATAACGTAAGAAACCATTTGTAGTCATTGCATCTTATAATTCTGAGTAAACTGAAATGAAGAATTGCAGTGCAAACAGGGCACCCTTTTAGATTAGGAGAAAAATGTTTAGTACTTTCTTGTAGAATACCTTTATTCTTTTGAGACGTTTCCTCTAACCACAGGCTTTGTTTTAATTTAATCTCAACTGTTAGTATAGTAGTCCTATCCAACTATCATCTGCCAGGTGTGAACTAACCTAATGTACAGAGGCTCAAGTTTACTGTACCAGGATAGACTGTAAGCACTGTTTCCCTCAAATTATTCTGTATCTATCAGTATGTTAGTTAAATGCAGCGCACGGCTTAAAAAGCAATGTTTAGCTAAGGTTTCTGAGCTTGTAATAGTTAAACCCTTTGAGCTTCTGCTAGTCCTAAAGATGGCAGTATTGTGTAGCACTTAAAAACATGAAAAAAGCAGCTTTTTTTTGCCTCTTTTTACTTTTCTTCCCCAAAAACATTAAGCATAGTTTATTGCTTCTTACAGGAGTAAATGCAAAATCTACTGTGTATGTTCATTGTATGATTATTCTCCCCACTCAAAAAACCCAAATCCAGACAGCTTTCATTGCAACTCTCAAAATAGCCAGCTGAAAACTATATCAGTGGCAGACTTAAGCTTTGTTAGTAGCTTGTTTTTGCTGTAGGATTGATTGATTTGCTTTCTCACTTCTGAAGGGTTTTTTTTTAATATGCGTATTTAAAAAACTTTATTGTAGGAGACCTCCCCCCCCCCCCCCCCCCCCCCACCCTTATTCTCCTCATCCTCTAAAAACTAGACCAAATCTTTCTTATTCCACTTAATTTTAAATGCATATATCTCTATAAAAAGAGGGTGTAGAGGTCAACATTACACAAATTGTTGAAAGAATGATAGCAGCTATGTATTGCAAACTCTTTGCAGCTGGATGTTGCCATAATTGAGAAGTCTGGGTGTGTTAACAATACTGCAGTTAGCTGTGCAGCTTGGTCTGGTAAAAATAACTGCTGTAATGATAGTCAGTGCTGCATTCCAGACTTCCCATTTAAGATTCAGCAATTTCAGCTAAGGACAGATAGACAGTAGAAATTTATTAACATTGACTAGGGTAGAGGATGACTTTGAGGGCTATTTTTAGGTGCTGGCTGCTAGTTAGTCCTTTTTTAAACCAACAAAACTACTAATGAAAACCAAAATATGTTCAGATCTAGAAAATGATCTTCTGTTATAACCTTGTGTGTCCCATACAAGTCTATGCAAGAACTTAAGTGTTATTTGAAACAAATGGATGTGTGGAAACCTGCTCCAAGTTGTCTGGAATTCAGTGTTTAAGAGCTATGTGAAACAGATTTTTCAGCCAACACAGAAGCTATTGTGAATATTCCTCTGGCTAGTGGTGAACACATGCATTTTTAAATTTTCTAGGTTGTTTGTAGAAAAGCTGCCCAGTCACCGAGACTATCATCAATGTGCAGTACCAGAAAAACAAGATATTATTAAGGTAGGGTTATGGTTTCCTGGCCTTTAAGAAATGTTTCTCCCAGAATCTGTCCATTCTTTCCCAGCTCTCCTTTTCCCCAGTTCACACATAGCCCACGGCAGCCACCACAGCTTGAATTTCCGATGTCTTTCAACACTAGTCATTCATGTTATATTTTGGTTTAATCACTTGATCATTACTGGAAGTTAAATTATCATTCTAAAAGGTAAAAAAGAACGGTCTCTGAATAAGATAGTAGGTTGTTGGAAACCCAGATACATCTATTTCCAAAAGTTTACATATTAGAAATGCAATAATTTAACAGTACTTAGAGACTGATTCTGGTCCCAATTATGTGAATGACTAATGGTCCAAACTGACTATCTCAAACAGACGGAAAGAGAGATGTGTGGTGTTACTGGTGTGGGTGCAGTATTTGTGTACCCTGCTAAATAATCAAAGTATATTTTTGCTTTCTTTATTACCAAGTATGTATTTACTTGGTCTTTTACCAGCTTTTTTCCTCCACTTGTATCCAAAATACTTTCACTTCTTTTTTCCTTTTTTTCTCCCTAGAAGAGAAATTTCAAATACTGCCTCATACTGAGGTTAAAACATCTGGAATTGCCCAATGAGAAGCATACGTGTCTCTTTTGCTTTGTGCTGCCATATTTGCCTGCTTTCTCTACTGTTAAAGCTGAACAATGGCATATTCAATGCCAAAAGGCTTCATGCCAAGCACGTGGCTGTGGGCCACAATTTAGGAAAACATCCCTCTTGAGAAAAGGGCATGTAACATGCTCCCTCCTATGGCACACAGTAGGATTAAGCACATACCCCTCCCCTGCCTACAGCCTCTAAATGATTTTGTAGTAGCCTTTGCATTGTAGAGAGCATTGGCCATTGTTTTTGTTTTATAAAACAAAATAGTTTTGTCTGCCAGGGCTGTCACAAGAAGCTACATGTGTAGCTATTCCTCAAAAAAACCTGTGTTGCAGCTGAGTTTGTCTTCCAGATATTTTAAAAAGTGAAAAAGAAATTTATCTACCTCTCTCCCCCACACTACAGAAATTGAAGGAGGTTGCATTTCCACGGACAGATGAATTGAAGAGAGATCTTCTAAAAAAATATAACTTAGAATATCAAGAATATATGCAAAACAAAGTAAGTTTTATATGGTTATTAAATGATTGTTGGTATGAATATTTTTCTGTCATATAAACCTTCTTAAAAATTGCACAGTAAAATGCCCGTTCTATGAGAAATTAATCATTTCACAGGCTGCTTAGAATGACTCTTCACTTCTCAGAGTCTAATCAAATCAGTTGGTCATTTGAAAGTAAGTAATGCAAGTGTGTGCTTGGAAATAAATGTGCTGTGATATTTACTTAACAACTGTCTAAAAATATCTGAATAGGTGTTTGGTACCCTCTGATTCTGTTTTGTAAAGAGGATACTGTTGATACACTTACATGAGCATGTTGAAAAGGTCCTTTGGCTCTGAATGTGCTCAATCACAGAATCACAGAATGTTAGAG
>NW_010130017.1:0-4330 GCF_000699245.1 Pterocles gutturalis
TATATATATATTTTTTTTTTTTATCATCTTCCTATTTTTCCATACTCAGGTATTGCAATTTTTTCCTCCTATGTTTGTTGCTGGGGTAACGATGTCTTGTGCTCTCATGCTCTGGGTATGGTTAGAGGACAAAGCCCAAGTTTGATCGGATATGCTGTAGCATGTGTCCTTGTCACTAATACCAAATGGCAGATTTTATTGTGGTGATGTCAGCAAAACATACAGATGGAATGCTGTGAAAATGATTAAGGGATTGGCCGAGAGCGTGGGGATTGTTTAAGCTCAGAAGGAGAAGGCTTGGGGGGATCTTCTCAATCTGTGTAACCGCCCAGTGGAATGGAGTAAAGCAAACAGCGCCAGGCTCTGCTCAGCGGTGTTTGGTGACAGGACAAGAGGCAGTGGGCACGAACTGAATTAAAGAAATTCCATTTAAACATTAAAAAAAAAGCAAACAAACTTGTTTGCCAAAGGAGCAAACACTGGAATGTATTGGCCAGAGGGGCTGTGGAGTCTCCATCCTTTGAAACCCACGTGGGCCGTGGGCCATGGTCCTGGGCAGCTGCAGTAGGTGGCCCTGCCCCAGGCAGGGACTGGCCTGGATGATCTCCAGAGGCCCCTTCCAAACCCAGCTGCTCTGTGATTCCTGGTGAGTCCAGCGGTGACCAAAGCTGGTCATGGATTTACTTTTCATAGTCAACCTTCTAATTTTGCTTGGGATCTGTCAGTCTCAGACTCATTGCAGAAGATGTATCACAGTGACAGGTAACTGAGCCTTTCAGAGGTTTTGATAAGCAGGCAGGGTTTATCAGCCAGCTTTGGGAGACGCAGGAGCAGGGCTGCTCTCTGGTACCAGCTTAATATTTGGGTTGTAGAGTACAGCTAGCGCTCTCTAAAGTTGTTCCGTATTTCACATTGACATGAATTCGCATCTTCTCCATCTTCAGATCTGAAATTACTGCCTCAAACTCACCTGTGATGCTTAAATCAGCCTGGTAAAAGAAAACCCTGTAAAACCATGATTCAGAAAAGATGTGCTGGGATAAAAGGAAGAGTTGGAAGTTAGGAAAAGGCCCTAATCTATCTTTGGTTTTAAAATAGCCTTGTAAAGGGCAACAAGGGCAAGCTTCTGTCTGAAAATTTAGAAGGTGGCACAGGACCTAACTGTGATGGTGCTGGGTTTAGTCCTGTTCTGTCATGATTTCTAGCAAGCGCGTGCAAAACCCCTGAGCAGCAGCGCGCTGCAGTGCTGTTGGTGCGCTGACAACAGCTCCGTCTCCTTTCTGTCAGGCCTCTGTGGAAGCTTTCTGTTGCGCTCTTGATGCCTTTTAGAAAGAGGGATGTGAATAAAGGCCAGTTGATATGAGCTCAATCCAGAAAAAATGGAAATGGTGCAGGAGTGCACCGAGAAGCACCTTAGCAACTTTATGAAGTGCAAGTGTTGCCTTCGTGCCCTCCAGCATCTCCTTAGTTATCTCTTCTTTTTGGCTGTCCTTCATCCTGTCCTTTGGCTAGAAACACTGTTCCCAGACTTTCTGTTCGTTTTTATGTGGTTCATTGTGAAGCAGAAGGCAGAAGTGGAGGCTGGAGCAAAGTCCGTGCCGCGTGATGCACCTTTTGTGCCAGGTCAAGCGGCTGGAAAGGGGCAGCCTCAGGACAACTCAGGACACTGGTGTGCCCAGGGCCAGGTGTGACTACTGTCTGTACACTAGTTTTAGGATTTTGTTTGAAATCAAAGGGGTCCTGTCCAGGCACAGGGTGGACTAGATTTAATTATTTTTCTTCCGTTTTTACCTGTATGAATCTACAGCTTCCCCAGACGGCATTCTTTTCAGACAGCTTCAGAGCACGTGAAGAATTTTTTGGATTTCATGCACCAGTGGGAGCCATGCAATAAAATTGCTCTCTTATCTTCCAGCCAGTGGACAAGCAACAGGCTTTGGTTCGGAAAGCATCTGCCGTTAACATGGAAAACTTCAAAAGGCAATATGCTAGAAGACGATGGAAGGTATGACAGCGAGCCTTTAATCCTTCTCATGTAAGGCTTCCCCAGCCCCATGGGATCAGAGGGCAAGATAGAGCTTGAATGTAAAATTGTAGTATGCAGTAGAGAAATGAAATGTGTTGTGATATGTCTGCACTGCGTACGTGTTCTCAAATTCTCATTCTTTCCTCTCTCCATAGGTTTCTTACCGAATTGTCTCATTGTGCAACCACTTATCTCGTTCGCTGGTGAAAAAGGTCCTAATACAGGATGAAAGTTTGGTAGGTACATTTCTCAAAGGGGAAGAAAAGAAGGACCAGTTTTCCTGTGCGGTGATTTGTGCTGTCCTCACATGGATGCACAGCCCAACGGGATGGCAATGGGTTTGAGTGCGAAACCAGGCGGGACCATGGCATCCCTCACGTGTCTTTAATGCTGCTGTAAGTGGTGTTACTGCGACAGAAATGTCAGGCAGGGAGAGCCGGCGACTCTGTAAACCCTTGAGGTGCTAGCCACCTGTAAGTGTGAAGGAGCAGCACAGATGCTGCAGCTTACGTTTGGATAGCTAGCAGTGACCGTGCCGTCTGACTGAGAAGCGAGCAGTCGTGGGGAGGGTCTGCACTGCTGCTCGTGTGCCCAGCTGTGTGAGGGAGGGCAGGGGACCCCTGCAGTGCATGTCACCTTCGGAATGAAACTCTGTGAGTTCTGCTTTTCTCGATAGGTGATAGACTATTAGAACATCACGTTTAGGAGCATGGTATCTCATTTATGGGACTGAAACATTGTGCCCTTTCTATTTCTATTACAGAGAAACTGTGAAAGTGATGGCGAGGATCTTTCACAAAGAAAAGCCGCTCATCAGAGGAGAAGCAGCATATCGTAATGTAATGAGAATTCCACAGGCAGGGGAGAGAGGAAGCTTTCATCCTTGCTGAAAAAAGCAGCCCTGACAGCAGACCATCACTTCTTGTCTGAATCCTTGGTATGATGCTTCTCAGCTCTCAAACCACACCAAGAGCTGGATGATGTTAGTAAATGCCTAATGAGCATTTTAGAAAATTTGGGATCCAGATTCCCAGGGAAATGCTGCAACACAAGCACTGATTGGAGTGCTTTTACATGTTGAGGATTTCAGTGATACTTCAACCTATTTGTGGTATCAGCTGCACTCAGGGCGTAGGGTTTCTACGGATACTCTTTTACTGCTGAATGATTCACATTCCACGCAATGATGAAGACTGTGCGTTATTTTTTCAGTCAGGGAAATTGTTATGGAGTCTTAAGGAAATTTTTTAATACAGTTGTTATTTGTTAATAGCATAAATATTTGATGGCAGATGTCTGACAGATTTTTTTAGCTGCGTGCAGTGCTCTTTTTTTGCCATCACTGAAGAGACAGTCATAGTGCCATTTCATATCATAGCCTTGATTTCACGAACCTAGCAGTAAACAGTTCTGTACCGCAGGAAACATTGTGCTCTGGGCGTCGTCTTTGGCTGAGGACTAACACAACTGCCATTGTCAATTGAGTCCAACTGATTCTGGCCACTGAGAGAATGAGATAGGCCAGGATAATTTTTGGATGAAAAAGAGAAAAAATTCTGTAGTGGCTTACATGTACCCCAATACAGTGTTCTTTACAGAATGATGGCAGGTTGCTTCACCAAAGCAGGGCACTTAAAACCCCACGGTATATGAAGAAATAGTCTTTATTAGACTTTGATATTGTTTTAGTGTATTGTCAGCAAATTGGAGATTCATTAACACTTATTTGTATAGGTGCTGTTTACGTGTAATCCAGACTGCAAGCATCTGTGAGCTATTCAGGGGGTTGGATCCAAAATTGAGGAAGTAAGCACTTTGATATTGATGCAACGTCTTTGTGCTATAAGTTGCATCATCTTAATTATATTAATTTCTAAGCCAGTATTGTTCAATTGGTACAAAAACAATGTGCATAGACTAGGTTATTTTTTTAACTGAATATATTAGTTGTTAGAAGTTCATATTTATTTTGCCATTTAATAAATGAAAAATCAGAAAGCAAGCCTACTCAAAATAAGTATAGATTGCCAAGGAAGCTGGTTTTGTTGGGCTTTACGGCTGTCATTTCTAGGCTGAGATTTTAGAGCTGAAGGTGTGAACTGGTTTTGAAAACTTCACCTGGCTTCCAGTTTCTACGAAAGAAATAAAATATGCTGTCTTTATTTGTAGCTTTGTATCCTTGCTTAGGCAGAGAGTAAAATGCAGTTGATGACAAAGTACCTCTATGAAAAGAAGGAAATGGGTGCGAAGCGTTGAAGGAGAGACGCAGAAAGTAGGGTTTGAGGGAAGAAACATAAAATGAAG
>NW_010130018.1:0-25903 GCF_000699245.1 Pterocles gutturalis
AACCATCAAGAAAGCCAGCCACAGCGTTGCCAGCAGTGCAGGGGCTCCAGCATTGTATCCCAGGCACATGGTGAAGGTACAGATTTATCGGAAATTGCAAAGGGACTTCATCCCTATCCCTGGTAGCACCACTAGGAGCAAAATGCATTATCACTTTAGAGGACAGTCTATCTGCAAGCCCGAGAGCATATGTTTTAGAATAAGGTTGCCTCAGCCTCTGCAATTACCTAGTAAACCCACCCACACAAAAGTAAGCAAAGGCACCTACCTGGCAATAAAGAGTTGGGATTAAAACAGGGTATTGTTTTGGACTTTCCCTGAAAAAATGAATACAAATCAATCTCATCTCTAGTTTCTTATTAAAATGATGATGAATGGAGAGGAAAAACATACTCTGTGTTCTTATAACATTAAGCCTTGAATTCCTGTGCAAAGCAATCTCATTAATAGCCCCCATTTAATCATTATTGCACTTGTCCATGCAGCTACACAAACACTTTTTTATTCTACTTTAAATTTTACTTCTAAGGTTATCTTAACAATTTGTTAACTTTCTGCCTTTAGCACCTGGGCTCCTTCCAGGTCCCAGCCTCGAAATTCTCTACCTGAAATTCAGGGGGTCCATACAAAACAAGTTTAAACAACAAGGGCAAAGTGAGTTTTTCCTTGACTCACATGGGTAACACTTACTAAAATAAAGCTGGCTCCACATATTTAATGCAAGACAATTTTACGTATGCCAAGAGCATATCTGTTGCTGACCCTCTGGAAGTCATTTCATGACCCTCCTTCACTTGGCTGTCCCTTCAGTAATGAAACTATAGAGTTCCACACACTGTTTGCCCTGGCACCTCAATAAACAATGAGTCTGTAATATTAAATCATGACTGAAGTTCACCATACATTATTTGACTAAAAGAATATTTTCCATTCCCTTCTAATAACAGCTGCTCGTTCTTCTAGACTTCAGCATCCGCTGAAGTGAATGGCTAACCTCTCCAGACCAACACAGAATATCTCATCAACATATCTCCAAATCCCTTAAAATCAAAGGTAAGTATTATTATTTCTGTGTTACAGAGAGAGATCATGAAGCAGAGAGATAGAAGTAACTTGCTCGAGATCATTCAGGATAGCATCAGCATTCTGGAGAGCACTCATCCCTCCTCAGTCCCGCTAGGCTCATTATCTGTCCTTCGGGATCCCTGCAGATAATCCCCCTGACAAGACGGCATTGGGATTTGGCTGACTTCCCACTGCAAGCTAATGCAGGTACTCAGTTCATCTATTCTTTTCCTCTACAAATTAAAACCAGATGAGTTTGGAGATGCTGCTGGTGTTTGCATATTGCAGCGCTTGCATTCGCACTGACTCCCGGATAATCACTGACAAGGCAGCACCTGCCAGCCATTACTGGTACAGAAGATCAAATCTTCTGGCCATCAGAAAAGAAAGAAACTACAAAGTCTGTGTGTCACGTGAAAGTACTGCAAAACGCTGAGGTTCGGATGCAGGCCACCAAACTATGGTTTTCGCACAGATGCATCTGAAACTCTTCTCTCGGCTTCAGTGTTCTGGACAGACCCTTCGCTCCATCTCCCTCTCTGGTGAGTGAAGGAAGCATTTCCCCAGACAATGCCTTACCTTGTACTGGATGTCCTGGAGAATTTCAGTCACAGCCTTCAGGCCTATGTGCTCTTTTCCTATCTGAAACACAGCAAGGAAAAAATGAGTTTCAGTATGTTGCTGTTTCTGAAACCGTGGGGCAGGACAGCGGTCAGCCAGGGCAGCAGGCTCTGCAGCTGTTTTCAGCTGAGCTGCAAAATCTTGTCCTACCCAAATCCACTGACACATGGTGACTTCCAACAATTAAATCACTATAAAGTCACCAGTCAAAAGTAAACGAGGTGTAAATAACTTTAAAGCAGAGACAGAAACTCCCAGAACAAGACAAAGAGAGGTAAGTCTGGTAAGTTTTGATTAACCCTGGTTTGCAGCATACACCACATGTATCACGCAGCACCATGGCACAGAAACGCCAAGGATACGTGTTGTCCTTACCAGCTTTTGTCAGAAAAGTACACAGAAAGGAACACAGGGAACAAACAGCACAGACACTGTCTGCATTTGTTCCCACAGCGTTGCAAAATTGCCACTAAAGTATCTCTGAAGTTTGCGGGAGATTTTTTTTTTCCTGCCAGCAGAGCAGAGGATGGCAGATCCCCTCCCTCCCGCCACCTTGGGGATGCTGGGGGCCAAAGGCAGGGTGCCGGCACCCTGCAGCGCTGCCTTTACCGAGCAAAGGCACAGGAGATGGGGCTTTAGGAGAAACCCATCCTTGAAACAAGATATTCTTATTTTCTATGAATGTTGCTCGCCCCGTATGATGATTTCAGCTGCTTCTGATCTAAATCACCAACCCTAGGACCCCAGCTTTCACCTTCGGAGCAACACTGGCAAAAGAGGAAGACCCGGAACAGCCTTCCACTTGATTTCTTTGCCAATGTGTGCACATATGAGGTGAGGAATGAAGCGGGCATGAGTGAGAATGGGAGAGCTAGACCCTGAAAAATGTGTATGCTTTTTATTTCTCTTGGAATAGAATGGCACAGTAGTCACTGGAAGGAAACAACTGAATGTCAACAATGTTATTTCTAGGAATGTAAGAGGATTTTCTTTTGTTTCAGAATGGGATTTCAATTTAAAATCTCTGAAGTGCATAAAAGATACTGAAATCACTTCAAAGACGCTGTTTCTAAATTCATAATCACTAAGGGCTGTTACTTAAATCAGTGAAAATATTTTCACTGACCTTAAAATGATGTGTTTGAGGACTGTGGTGCAAAACTACTACACATCTATGCTTTCAATAGGAAAAAATGGTCACCAAATTTCTTCTCCCTGTTCCTTGAATAAACAGCATAAATGCTATTTTTCCATGGTCAATTGTAATTATACAATGCCTTTCTTGGCTAATGAAAAAAGCACTTTGGAATGCTTAAGAACTCCAATGAAGGTGAGAGACCAGAAATGGAAAATGTATCACTGAAGTTTCAGATTTGTTTAAGAACTTACATATAACTTTCTAACTCCAAGGTTACCTCTGCTGGAATTAGAAGGTGACTTACATAAGCAATTATCACACAGCCCTCTAGGATACAAAACCTTTAAATTCAGAGGTAAAGCTCAAAGACACTCAAACTCGTTATGAGATATGACAAATTAATAATATCACTGTGAAAGCAAATCCATTTGATCTCAGCACTACTCTAAACCTCTTCCTCCAAACCCATTTAAATGAAAGTTTGCCATTTCTCATGAGGAGGATGAGAATCGGTGTCTGAGGACTACGACTGAAACTCTTCTCTATAGGGTGCAACCCTGGAAAAACCTTCAACAGCAGTGAGATTCTGGGGTTAACTTCCTAGCCTGCACTACACCTTCCCCCAGCAAGCTTTAAGCCTCCTCATCGTGGGCTTCTCAGAGGGTCTGTGGCAGGACTCGTTACACTCCCAGTCTGGGGTCTCTGAATAATCAATATGACCCCACCTCAGGTTTCTCCTGTGTGAAGCAACATGCTTGTCCCCGTGTTCAGAAAAGCACAATCCTACTGACAGTTTTTGCCTGTGCCAATGGGTTAGTAGGGTTTTTTCCCCCCTCCTTCCTCCTCTCCTCTGTATATTTCCTCCACCCCGGCCAGGAATGGAGAAAAACACGTTACTGAAGGAGTAAAGCACCTGTACCTCCTGACAGCCTCTATTCTGCCCTCGAAGGAATGTCTGCTTAAAGACAGAGACACAGAGATGGACAAGTATGTGTTATCCCTTCTTTAGCTAACGCACTTTCAATAGCCTGTTTCAACAAGAATTACTTATTTAGCACACACACAGAAGACATGTCTGAGAAGCATCTTTTGAACAGAATACCATCAGTAATACATTGGTTTATTTTATGAAATCATTAAAAAGGAAGGAAAATAGAAAGGAACTAATTTTCCTCAGACAAATGACAAGTGCGACACAGGAAACTCACCTGCACAAACAAAGCAATAATAGCTATGCCGTGCTTCTTCCCTACTGCCTCATCAATGCTGCTGTACAGCGTGGAGTTCCAGTGCATCAGATGGAGCTAGAACAAAGCAGTGCAAACAGACCAGTAGAGAAAGGTGTTTTGTAATAAAAACCCACCAGCAGTTCATGTCAATGAACAAAGCCTCAGCATGTGTGACTGTACATCTGCGCGTGCCTATGGCTGTGCGTGTCTATATACATGGATTCCTATTATCAACGACAGAATCCCAAGAAAAGAAAGGTCAGCTGCAGAGAAAGTGACATGTAGCCAGTTACCAAATATCTACAGCACAGGTATGGATAACTACACTACTGATGCTGATGATGGTTTACCAACTCCCTTGCTTTGAATGCTGAAATAACGTCAGCTAACGGAACCCCCAGTGTGTCCTCTCAGCCAGACAGCTCTCTTCCAAGGCAGGAGCGTGACTGTGGACACCGGCTGCCCAAACACACACTGCACTGCCTGACTGCGCTACCTTAAAGTCACTTGTCTTGCGCATCACCTCCCAGGTTGAGCCACTCCAATGTCAGTAGGAAGAGGAGGAGCAGGGATTTCAGGAAAGGTTAAACACAGAGGAAAAGGGCTGGAGGACAGCTTTAGGGACAGCAGCGAAAGAGATGCTGAAGAGTAAAACACGAGCCCTCAGCTGCCACCTCCTGCGAGGTAACAGGGTCTGCAGGGGTTAATGCACGAGTGCACGTCAGGCAGCAGGCGCCGGATGGCAAACGGGAGGTCTGTTCTGTCCGGGTGTCACAGCCTGGTTTGGGAAGAGGTGTTTGAGAAAAGGGCTGGAAGTCAGAGTAGCAAGCAGTTGGAGAGTGAGGAATGAAGAGAGGGGATGGAGGGGAAGGAGGAGGGCGGGAAGTGAGATGGGAGGAAGAGGGATGAGAAAAGTGTTGGAAGAGAGTGACTGCTGAAAAGAGAGAGAGAGAGAAAGGGACGGAAGGAAGGGCAGGAGAAAGGGAGGGTGGAAGGAGGGGCAGAGAGGCAGGAAGAAGGGAGGGAGGGAGGAAGGACAGTACTATCACTGAGAGGTAATATGCATTTCAAACGCGAGTTTTTCCAGCACTAATGCTAAAATGTGATCTCTGTGGCTGGGTCTGATAACATTGCAGAGCTTCAGCATCCTAAGCACAGCTGCTTTGAAGTTTATCTGCCAACAACTTTTGCACATTCCACACGGATAAAACAGCTAAAAAACACACCAACTCCTACATTTCATTCCTGTTGTAAAATTGTGACCAATGTGTTGCTCAGTCGTGTGCCTACGGAGTTAAAACGTCACCCTGTTATCATTGTTTTCCCCTTCAGCAAAATTAGGTTTTAAAACAGACAGTGAGTCTTCCTATTTTGTGTTTCATTTCTGCCCAGTAACGGCCTCTGTGAAATGTTTCCTGCCCCTTAGGCAGCAGGAGTTCACTCAGGCATCTCAGCATTTCAGACCAGTTCCTTAAGCAATCCCCTTATTTAATCTCCAGTAAGAATTCTGGGCACTCCTCTTGATGATTGTCATTTCAAAAGACAATATAAAATTTTAAATGAACACACTATAAATCAAATTAAATTCCAAATTACCATACAAATAACTTTATTCATGTGGATCAAACACATCTGCTGTGCTAAAAACATGAAACCTTTTTCTTAAAAAATATAGTCACTCATTTGCACATGAGAACACTAATACAAATGTACCTGCCTGTGGCTGCAAAACTTCTAGACATACAAATATTCCTTGTTTAGAACTAAGCTATCTCAGTATTGCCCATGGATTTACTTGCTATCATGTATTTTATCATCTATAAAAAGCTTTGTTATACATTTGGTTTGCCTTTGGCTTTCAAGGGAACAAAACCACAGGATCCAATAATGAGGTTTCAGCCTCCAGCACTCACATTAGCAGACACACAACTACCATCACCTACGAAGATAAAGTTGAGCACTGCGTTTTCCAAGACAAGCCTGGCATTTGCAACAGCTATCCTCCAGAGGGGCTCACAGAGCCCCACAATCCTCACCAAAATCCTGACGTTAAGAAGGAAAGGGTAAAGAAAAAGGTTGGTGTGACTGCAGCTGGGGTGACAATGTCCTTGGTGAGCAAGAGCAGCTGCAGGGCACCATGACTTGGTTGGCTGGAAATGTCAAAGCAAGCTTGTCCTTTGGTGGCTGGAACAATAGCACCGAGGGCGACTGCCAGACGGAAAGAGACCGTGACTCTGACTGTGTCAACAGGCGGGTCTTGGCTAAAGCTGCCACGGCACTCAGCAGCCGGTTACGCTCCTTCGGAGGTGAAGGCTAATCTGACACTCGTCTGCATTCTGACAACAGTGGGGTTTTCCTGAGGATTTGAAAGGAAAATGATGAGCATGAGGAAAATGAGCAAGAGCTTCAGACTGTACCAGCAACAACCTCAGTTTATCCAGAAACAGGTTGTTGCCCTGTCTTGGGCAGTGGGCTCAGCAGGGCAAAGACTACAATAAGGCTGTATGTTTGCTAGAAAAATGACAGCACAACCTCTGTGTAATACTATAAAAGATTAAGAGGTCTAGAATTAGTCTGTGCAGCAGCCTGACAGGAAGATACTCTGCAAAATGCACTTAGCTGCTGAACAAGAGGGGACCACGGTGGGAAAGGCACTGCGGCTGGAACTGCTTTGCGAGAACACGCCTGCTGGCCAGCACCTCTTCCCGCAGCTCCAGGGACAGGGGCAAAGTGAGAAAATTGTTTTTAAAATTGTCTTTAGGTCTCTGCATCCCCCCCAGGCCTCCCTCCTTTCCACTAGCTCAACACAGGTTAGAACAGTCTACTAAAAAAAACCCAAAACACAACACAAAGGTGAAAAATGGGTGTGCTTAAGGTTAATGCAGACACCTTCCGACTAGGTTCAGGGTTAGTAACCAACATCACTAGAGGTGCTGAAACAGGTGCTCAGCACTTCTGGTCCAAAGCTTTCTGTAACTTTGAAGTGCTGCTGCAGGACACTTTAAATACATAGTAGGCTCATTGGAACAAGAATCGTAATTTTGTCCTGCATTTCTAAAACCCAAGGCAGAACAGACTTCTGGTCCATGTTTAAGACACTACTGCACTACTTCCTGAGAGGTAGCGCTAATTACAGTGGGTCAGTAATCTGTCTTTTACACAGCAGGTTGTGAACTTGCTGTTATAAACACTGTGGTGCCAAATAGTGTCACCAGGTTCATAAAAGCGTGAGACAAACTATGGACAAGGAGTGCAAAAACAGAGACTAAGGAGAGTGTCTGAAGGGAGTGTCCTACTCCTAGTCCCACGCCTGTGTATGACTGGGGAGCACAACAAAAGTGGTCAGGCTCACGAGCTCTCCCTGTGCAGCATCTCCTGGTGGCACTGCTAGGGACAGAGCACTGGGTGGAGCGCTGGCCCGATTCACCAGCGTATTTATATTGTTCCCGTGCTCTGAGTCAAGGGGATGTTCAGAAAGGCTATTCAGAGAAAAGGTTCTGTCATTAGGGAGTTACAAACTGAAATTAGGCAAGCAACCTAATGGAAAATGATCATTAATACCGTAATATTTCCTAACAACAGGACTCACATCTTTAACTCTGACAAGCCCACGTGTGCACATTTAAATAAGTAAATGGATGTCAATATGCACTTAAATAAATGGAAGTCAAATCTAGAGTACAGTCCACAAACAGCACAGACTGTAAATCCTGTTAATATTGATGGGAATCAGATGTGCACAAAGACCCCAGGGCTTTTACAAATCTTGAAACTGGCAATATTATGTAATGCCCCTGTACCTTGACAACTTCATACCCACGCATCTGCACCTTACAAGTAGCAACAGCCAGAGAGGCTGACCAGATCAAAGCTCTGTATTTTGGTAACCTTCAGTTTTACACAGATTTGAGACAACAATACAGCAAGTGCACACTCACCAGGGGTGCCAGTCTCCGATGAAAACACAACCGTGTGGGTTTTTGAAATAATCAGCTGCAGTGTATTGGCAGCTTACCACCCTGTGGCTTTCCTTCTGAGTACAAACAAGCTGCACATGGCAGGAAAGGCTCTGCTCGTTAGCTAATGTTTTAATACTCAGTAGGTAAAATGGTTCTATACAACAAAATGAGTCAGCTATGCTGTCAGTTATTATCGGTGGCTGGCTCGGCGTGCCACACAGTATATTTTTTAAAAATACTCAGAAACCTGTGAGAAACTCCTTAGCGTTCAAAAAAAATACATTTTTCTCTTGGATTAAAAAAAAAAAAGTTAATGTGGAGCCTTTTGACATTCCAGCTGTAAATCAAAGAATTATAGCAGTGACTTCCCTAAAATCCGATAAACTGAAAATGCATGAAAGCAAATGATAATAAAGTGCTGATAAAGTTGCTTTGTCCTGTGAACAGCTGGAAAGACTCTCCTTCACAGGAAAGATTAAGAAATTATTCCAGGTAGCAGAGCAAACCCCACAGAAGGATTATTCTGTATGGAACAAATTCTGAAAATCTCAATTTTCACCCAGTCCCTGCTCAATACAAAAACTGCTGATCCCAGTCCTGAAGTCCTCGCTTCGGAAAAGCTGACCCTGGCATTAACAAAGGGCCTGTCTCAAACCAGGACTTTCTTAGAACTGAGTAGGGACCCGAGATTCTGGCTTCAAAATCAATAAACAAATGAAAACCCTACACTTAAATCCATTCCTCTCTCTACCACAGACACATCCCCTAGGTCAATATGAAAGGCCTGGGATGGTAGATTTTTACACAGAATCAGAGTCCCTGAGATGACAGATTCTGGCAGGAATCAGAGTTGGTTTTATCAGTTCTGGAAGCCCATCTCTCAATAAAAAACAGAACCACACACATTTTCCCCTGCCTGGGGCACCAGCTGCACTGTGGAAATCTGCAGAGTCCTAAGCTCACTGAGAACAAGAAAAAATCTTTCAAGGTCTGTGACTGACCTTACTTTATTCCCAGCTCACACATAAAAACATACGACAGGATAATTGAGGTTGGAAGTGGCCTCTGAGGTGCAACCGCCTCCTTCCTCCGTTCACAGCAGCTCCAGAGCCAGGGACTAATTCAAAGTCAGATCAGGCTGCTCAGGGCCTTGCCAATGAAGTTTTCCATCTCTCCAGTGATGGAGATATCACAGCCTCCCCAGGTAACCTGCTCTGTGTTTGACCTCCCCCACAGTGAGTCATTTTTTCTCCTTGTACCTTACCAGAATCCCCCTCACTGCAGCCCGTGCCCCTCGCCTCTTGCCCCTTCACACTCCCCAGGAGCCCAGCCACGCATTGCCCACGACCACCAGACCGACCCATCTCGATTGACCCCTGAACAACGCCTCTTTCTCAGACTGTCTCAGTCACCCGTGTCAGTGACCACGTTTCACCTGAGCTCACACAACTCTTGCGATGTCGGCAAGTTGCCGCTAGCTGATCCCTTCCTGAGAGGTGCTGGTGTGCATCTGTCCCCCAAGCTCCAGCCCAAACATAAGACAGGCTCCATCCTGATGGGAAAATACCCTCTGAAATAAACCGCAGCTCATCCTTTGTTATGACATGTCTGATTAATGGTAAGAGGAGAAGAAGGACTCTGTTCCAACATTTCCAATGTTTCTGCACTCTTATATGACTTTAATATAAAACCTGCACAAGCTGGCATTACCTGCTACCATTAAAAGAGTCCATATACTATAACTGCTTTCTTTGTGAACACTTGTTACTAAACTACTGAAATCCTAGTTTGTAACCAGAATCCCAGTCAAGGCTTGCTTGAATCCATGCTGCTGTTGCAATTGCTCAATGCACTTTTTCCAGACTCTTACTCCTTACTAAGGAGCTAATTATTACCAAAGCTTCTTTCTTCAATGCATGCTGCACTGTGCATAAATTAACCTTCTGGAAAGCTTTGTTCCTTTGTCAGAACTCGGTTATACAGCTATTTCTTGTCAGCTCTACAACTAGCTACTACAAGCCCCAGAAAAGTTTGCTCAGTCTCATAACATCACAGCCCAAGAAGCCACGTAAGGACATGAGATACGTTCTTGCCCTCATATCTCCCCAATTCCTATTTCAATTCATACAGGCTGTACCTCCAAAGGTGAATATTGCATCACCACATCTTAACCAGAGTGCATCTAACACGTGTTAGTCTGGATATTTTGAGCATATTGCCTTCTGTCATATTTTTGTCAGTTCTGACAAAAAGAGTGGAATTGAAACTGGTTTGATTCCACATAAACATCATCTCAGGGATGAATCTATGCCCTTAAGGTAAAGTACAGCAGCTTCAGAGCTGCTTTGCTAACAACTGTAGAGCTAACAACTGTTCTCCTGGAGTCACCCAGGTGTGTCAGGAATCAGAGTATTCCAGTTTCATTCACAACATGTCACAAGAGCTGAGAAGGGAACAAATGGGAAACCCTGGCTACCTAACTAGGGCCAGCAGAAAGTGTTTTTCCTGGTTTGAGAGGGATGAAATCAAGCTGAGGATTTCAGCTAGTAATATTGAAAGGCAACACAGCCTAGTCGTACAATAACGCTGTGTAATTTCAATAATGCAAATATTGCATAAACAACATCTCATGAGGAGAAAATGTGGAAAAATTGTGTGTTGCTATTATACATGTGCACAAGAATTTATGCCTTGATACTTGACTTGGCACTGAATTGTTTCAGGAAGCAATTGACTAAGCTGTTGGCAGTGACTATAATAAACAGTAATTAAGTTCCAAATCCTCACAAGTGGGCTGAACCAAGGATATGGCCAAGGCACACAGCTTCAAGAAAAGTGATTTTAAAAAAAAGAAAGTTAGTTATTAACAGCCTGAAGGAGAGGTTTAGGAAATTAAAGTTAATGGAATTGATACAGAGGTTGTTTGAAAATATCTTAGGAGAAGCAGGAGCACGTGTAAGTACTCCAAGCCACCAAAAAAAAAAAAAAATACCATAAAGTAACAAAGGCTGCATGGTTAAACATTACAGTTCAGTCAAGGTAAATATGCTTCCTTTGAAAATGCAAATACAAAGAAAAGCAAACTACTAGATCATGAAGTCTGGGCAAAAACAAGAAGGAGAAGAGGCTGAGGAAGCAGCCAAGGGAGTTATTAGTCAGTGTACTTGGTTCATAGTTGTAGACTTGAATATTTCAAGGTTTCTGTTGTGCATAAGCACCAAAATGCCACAGAATTTCAGCAGAAATTAAATCTTCTTTAAAATTGCATACATAGATCACTGTCATAAAAAAAATTACATAAAGGGAACTCTGTGCCTACCTTTGAAAGCAATGCAAACTGCAGCACTGGGAGAGACAAGCTGAGAGCAGCACCCAGAAACACAGATGACAACATCACTAACTGTTAGAGACCTCCTGATTAATATAATGTGGGAGAGGGGAAAGCACAGCTTCTGCTTGTTACAATTTATTGGAAGTGTTAAGGATCTAGCAGGTCTAGCCCGTGGGTTAACCTCCAGGCTCCAAGTACGTACAGAACAAGATGACATTCCCTGAACAAAGCAGCCTGTAATCTAAAATCAGAGAAATTAGGTACAAACAAATCAAGTTGGAGCAGAGTACAAAGTATCCTGGAGATACTGTTCAAACAACTTCACAGTGACAGTGTGAAATACTGTATGTCTCAGGCCAAAAGCTAAATTCTCAGCTAAAGCATGCAGAACAAATGCTACGTCAGGGCAGCCCAGCATCCTCGCTGACTGGTGCTGTCCTCTCCGGGAATGTCTTTGAAAGAGGGATGAACTGGAATGTGGCTGTAAATAAAATTATTGTAGTTGGATCGTTAAAGGAAGGCTTGCAAAGACACCTTCCAAAACCTATTCTCTTTCCAAAAAGCCAGCCAAGCATCAGCCAAAGTATTCTAGGCAATTCTGTGGCATACCTTCAGGTGTAGCACTGAAAAGGGGAGGAACAGTGGGGCTACTGAATTATTTGCAGCATCTCTGGAAACGCTCGCGCAGCTGCTGTGGCAAATCTCTTGCGCTAAAGAGGTATCTACATTGGTAAACCATACTGAAAAAAGAATAATAAAAACACTGCAACATCTAATATTAACCAGGGATCCGGGTTCCCTTTGCTCAGTCTAATCACATGCAGTAGCATCATTTCATGTAAGACAAAGAACGGTTGGTTCATTGAAGAAATGAAATTAACAGCAGGAAGTACATATGGAAATGGCGAGACCCAAAGACTACAGCTATGAACAGGAATCTAAAAAGAAAAGTAATGGGAACTGTAAGATATCCAACGGATTGTTCTTCTTTCTGTTCAGGCAAAAGAAGCTAAAAGGCTAAAAAAGAAAAGAAAAATAATTTAAATTTAATAAAAAAGGGAAATATGGGTCTTGTGTCCCTCTTCTACCCAGAGATGGACTAACTCCTCAGAGAGAGGCTTCACCTCCACTGTATACAAGGTTAGGAAACAGGACAGGGACACAAGGAGGCTGACACACAGCCAAACATCACAGCAGCCCTCTCAGCGCTCACAGGCATCAACTATCTTCATGGTCAATGCAACCACAATTCCAATGTCTTTGCCTGTCTTAGTTTTTGTCAAGGATGCCAATCCGCCAACAGCTTTGAAAACCTCACCTAGAGGTCTTTTGTCCCAGCCTCGAACAGGTCAAAGTGTCTCATTTACTCCCAGAGGCTGTTGAGACGTGACATTAGCTTGCCTGTTTCTTAGGAAAACCATTGGCAAAACATCGAAGGCTATAGGGGAAACCAAGGATGCTGTAATATGTAATTTCTCTGTATTTATTTTTTCTTCCCATTTGAAAGCACAAGCACTGCTTATTTCTACTGGCACACACATGAGATGAAAAGAAAACAGGAGTTCATAAAAAATGAACATTATTTCCATACAGGCTAAGAAAAGGAATGAAATAGGCAGGACGCTCTTGCTTCTAGATTGCTGACTTTCACTATCAACCCAATCAGTAAGAAAATGAAAAGCTACACAGTTATTGCCATCATTCACAGGTCAGACTCTTCAGTGTGCCAAGTTGGTGCTCAGTGAGTGAAGCAAGGAGCACCACAGAGCAGCTTATTGTTCCCTGATCCCACGTCTGGCCCAAGCAAACACGTAGGCTGAGGTGCTCCGGGTCTGCCCTTACCTGTGCTAACAAGAACAAATATACATTCAAGCCTTTCTGCTTCCTTCCCTTGAGCTATGAAAGTCAGGAAGGAAAAAAAAAAGAATTTTCGTGTGCAGGACCCTTCATCCTGCTTTTCCTCTCGACTCTTGCCAGAGCGGGTGTATACGCATACACATGTCTGCATGTGCTTTTATAGCTCCACAGTTAGAAAGAGCAAAGCTCGGGAAAAGGACTGGCCCTTGATGAATAGTTGGTGATATTACAGACTAGTAATGCCATCGAGAAGACAGAAAACACAAAGTGCTATGGGTTAAGTATTTAATTCTGGGAGTGTTATTTACATGACAAAGCATTTAACATAAGTGTGTCCAACTCCAAAAAGTGTTGGCTGTGATCTGTCGTCTTGGATTTAAAACCAGACTGTTCGTATCTAGAAGGATTTAAATCACTGATTTAATTTGCAACAATAAATTCTCTAATGAAGGCAGAATAAAAAAAAAATAAAAAAAAAACAAAAAAAACCTCCTTCCCTGCAAATTTACTAAGTTTTATAAATAACTGATTTGAATCCCACAGTTCTCTCTTTTTCAAAGCCAAGGGTCTCTCTGAAGAGATGAGAATCTGCAGCTGCTTATTATCTTCTTAAGCCATAATCTGGACTGCTCTCCAGTAAGCTGTTGCTCTTCCATACTACACTCCTCTAGGAAATTCATTCAGGTTTTTTTCCGTAATGTTGGCTAAACTTCCATTGAAACAATAAACTTCACTATGCATCTCCAACAGTTTTCTCTTGCATTGCAAGTTTGCGGATTGCCTGATGGTATTATGCTCTTCTCCTCTCCCACAGTTCCGTAAGCTCTCCAAATTTTGTGAAAGTTTAACTGTTCCCCAGTCCAGTTCCATAGGTAGCTTAATGCTGGCACAGTGAGAAGACGGGAATGACCAATAAAACCATCTTGTGGGCAAAAATGTGATCTAGGGACTAGGGCGTCAGCTAGCCCTGTGGTTAAGATGCTGAACTGGGATTCACAGCCTCAGGTAGGTATTCCGGCACTAAAGACTCACTGGAATTCAAGCATCTAGGAATCATGAGTCAGTTCTCTGTCAGTTCTGAAAAGGGCATCATGTGTGACCATTGCCAAACAATTTAATCCCTTTGAACTTGTTCTCTGCCAGTTCACTGGCGATAGCAGAGCTTGTTCTCCTGACACTGATGTCCTGAGGATTACACACTGTGTGTGCTTGGGAAGCACTCAGGCGTGACAGCAGATACCTGTGGAAGCCCTCAAAGGTTTTCAGCTCTTAGATGATCTGTAAGTTTTATCCTTCACCTCTTGAGAACCATGTGTGCACCATTGGCACAAAGAACACAAAATTCTGCGGTTAGCATCAGAGAGCTCTTATCTCCCCCTTCGGGTATTCGCTCCTGCACGGGGGCCAGCCTAGAAACTCATCCTGACACAAGCACGCAGCGTGGAAACGGAGGAAATAAGGAATCTCCCTTCCTAGCTTCTTCCACAAGTGACGGGTCTGACACAGAAAACCAGTCAGGCCTAGTGGTCAGGGCCAAGTGCCAAGGAAATCCAAAGAGGAAAACCAAGGCACCAGGAAACGGAGGCAAGACGCAAGCAGAGTGCCAGCAGCGCCCATGGCAGAAATAAGAAAATGACATACAGCCAAAGAAAGTCACATCAAGGACACACAGGCAAGGAAAATGGCAAGGAAGAGACTTGAGCAGCCGTCTTCTTGGGCTCAAAATTCGGCTTAAATCCTCTTTGGAGGTCCCATCTTCCAAGGGACTACACAAGCTCTTCTACACAGCAGAGTGGAAACGTTAAGTATCTATCTCGTTAGAGCTGGGAACGAGGTGTGTGATACAGGATGTCCCAACTGCAGCCTCTGCATCCATGAGTACAAGCACCATCACCACAACACTCCTGGGAGAAAGCAGAGTAAGGAGAAGGCAAAGCTGCAGTTCTGCTCAAGGCATAGAAAAGATTCACATCTTTTAAAAACTTTATGAGAGGCCATACTGTTTACACCACAGAGGGGGATTGCTAAGAGCTGCTTTGCCTTCAAGATTACTTGCCTGCCTCCTCCAGGTTGCAGCGCCACCAGATCTGTTGCTACAACTGAAAGTTGCATCTTAGCCCAGCGTGAGTACAATAAAATCTGCTGCAAAATGTTCATTACAGGCAAAGTGCAAAGGCTGTCCTCCGATCCCAGCAGAACTCAACCAACAGGCTGGGGCATGATGGAACAGGAAGCCCAGAGGACAGCTCCCCTCCTGTGTCAATCCTCATTGTCTTCTCTCTGCTTGCAACATTTCTCCTTAGAAGAGTTTTTCTGCTCAGCCATTTTTAGTTTGAACAATTTATTTCTTAAAATACCAAAATTCTCCATCCTGGGAGAAGTTATGAACCGCAGACGATTGCAACTGCCACCTCAAAAGTGTTTTACCCACATATGAGCCACGAAGCTTCTCCACATGTGACTGGCTGTAAATAAGATAACTCTTAAAAGAGAGACAAAAGGATAAAGAAGCTTCAGTACAGACTGTTAAAGCCACTCTTCTTTGACTTGGTGCCTGGCAGCTTATGTCTTCCACAATCCAATAAATAAATTGCAGGTTTTCCCCAGAAGGGAAATCACATCTGCTGCCTCTGAAGATGCATACAGTTCTTCCACAGCCCTTAACCGAGCATTTCTCAGGCACTAGCCAAGCTAGAAGCAGGTTTGTACTAACACATCAGCCTGTTTTTGCACCTGCCTTTTTCAGAAATCCACAATACAAAGCACATGGGTACATTCCCTGAAAAATTCAAACTACGTGGGACTGAGCAAACCCAGCCCCAACCCAAACTCATATTGACAAATTACCTAGAAACAAAGTCTACTGCAGAGACTGCGTGTGCCTGTGCAGGTCAAATTAACCCTACACCACAATAAAAACATAATACTGGACCTTAGCAGCTAGCGATCTCAAGAGTCATAAGCTGCTCATGTGTCCTTTTTCAGTGATGGTAATTTTGTTTTTTATCTTGTTGGTGGTTTTGTTTCCCAGTACACTGGGAGGGGACAGAGACCTCCCAGCTTTGTGCCACCACAAAAAACCCAAACAGAAGTCACATCAATAAGGGGACCTCAGAGTATATGGCACACAGAAAATGCAGAAAAACTTAAACCCCTGCACATATGGGGCTAGGATCCCACTAACACAATTCACTGACAGCCCTAGAATTGGTGCTCGGACCAATTCTGCCAAAAGAGTGCTGTGTAAAGCTAAGTGCTATTGTTATGTTCTTAAACAGCGTTTACATAACCTGTAAAAGATTCTCTTTGTGTATAAATCAGTACAGATTTGGAAAACAAAGCTGAAAACATCTGCTTAGGTATTGGTCTGATTTCCCTGTGTTTTTTCACAATTCTGTCCTCAAAAATTAGATAATATCCAATGGGCATATCTACCTTAAACTACTATTCGTCTGTTATTCATCATCTGTCAAGGGGATAGCTATTACGTGAATATCATAATTTCCTTATAAGACACACTGTTTTAATCACGGCTCACAGTATTCATCTGCAATGATTCTAGAATTTAGAAAACCAGACAAGCCCTTGAGTAACAAGTTAATTTTCCACCAGAAAACTTGGACAATTTCTGAGCACAGTTCCAGACCTCAGCATGAAGCTACACAAACCCTTCTGGAATCTGTTCTTTTTGCCTCCTGTTAAATTCATGACTGCCTAAGTGAGACATTCTCCATTCATAGCTCTTCTGCTGCCAAAGCAAGTGGAATTAATTTTCTTTTTTTTTTTCACAAGCAGGTAATCAACGCAATCAGCTAAGGCAACAGGATTTACTCCTTGGTTTAAAACATGTTCTTTTAGGGTTTATGGCTGGGATCATAGTCCCATTAAATCAAGATTAAATAACATTGGCAAAGAATATTCAAAGTTGGCAGAGAGAGCATGATACCTCCCCTCGAGGAATGACAGAAAGGGGACGTACAGCATGCCAGTACCTGACTTCAGAGCTGGGCACAGAGCAATCCCCACACTGAAGGCTGTGAAGGCTTGAGCAGATAATGTTAACAGCCTAACCTGAAGCCCTAAAGCTGGCATTCTGACGAGATCCTTGGGCAGGCACCACTTCACGTGAACAAAGGAAAACGTAATGGTTTAAATCAGATCACGGGTAGGATATGTTTTTGCATTATATTTAGCTTCATTGCAGCAGGTATTTCACTAACTCTGAAAGAGTATTCCAAATGAATTAGTCTGCTCTTCATTACACTACAGAAGGAAATGTCTTTTTTCCTGAACAGAACTGATTCTGGTCCTTCAGGCAACTGGATTTTCTTCTCTTCTACTCAAAAACTTTGGGACAGAAAATAATACAGCTTTTAATCTTCCTGCACACCTTGGAACTTTTTTTAAATTATTTTCTGACAATCCTCTTCTACTGAGAGCTTTCACATGGTTCACAGCTAATATAATCCAACATCTTAAAGTGGATGGATTACAGAGAATTATCCTCCAGGTCATATTACAAGGGGTGAAAGGAACCTTTTTATTTCCTCAGATACAGTTTTATTTTAGAGCAGCGGCCTGGAAAAAAATGTCCCTTTATGGTCAGACTGTGTCTTTGGTCACACCACCACTTGAGTAACTAAGAGGAAGAAACACCTTTAAGTCATAACTTTCCTTATTTGACTTCACTTCAGAAGCAGTGAAAACTTCTTTTTTTTTCTCCATGAAACAGCACTGATTCCATCATATGGGTCATTCTCTCCTGCTGTCTTTCCTGTCTTCTTTGGCTGTCAGTTGATTCAGCCTGGCACTACAGTATGCTGTGTTTATACAGAGCTCAGGTACAATGGGCCTCCATTTTTAGCTGTGCTTATTTTAACCTTGTTAATAACAAAAATAAATAGCAGTAATCTGCTAACCCTGCCCCCCTCTATCTCCCTTTCATACATCAAAGGTAAGGGAGAGAGGCAGAGCTTCATTAGTTCTTCCTTTGTTCTTCCTTCTCCAATCCATATTCTGGGTACAAAGGAGAGGCATAATGATGTCAAATAGTTCCTCTCTTTCTTACACCTAAATCAGGCTCAGGTAACTCCCATGTGGGTGGAAGTGTGGATGTGAAAATGTAAAGCACCATCTGATCTTTGGGACCTTGTCCCACTTGCTGGCACGAGTGAGCCTCTCGGTGTTAAGACCATTACTAAATTTTGAGCACAAGTGGTGGCCAAAAGGCAAAGTAACACTCTTTACATGCAGCAGAAATACTTGGTGAGAAAGATTTCTGGAGAAGGTTCCACAAACGTCTCCTTCCAATTCCTGGCCAAAAGTCAAGAATGGCTTTCATGCTCCTGTTTCCATGGACCGGAGAGAGGAGTGTTGTATTGACACATACAGCTCTCTGTTTTTCCTTCCTTTGAAAAGATGTGCTGCAGGATTTACCTTTGACAGCTACGGGTTGCTTTGTCCTGCTTTCCAGGCTGGTTGCAAACACAGACGTTTCAGTGAAAATGGGAACACAGGTGTATTTCTGTCAACAGGCTGGTTTTTCCACTCAAGGAAGGCGGAAAGCACATCTTTGCTGAACTTCACATAATAATAAAAATAACAATAAATTCAGCCACCAAGCCACATGAAAAATGTTTTCTGAACAGTGTGAATTATTTCAATAAGCTGTTCCAAAGGTTACGTAAGCTCAGCAGTCTAACCTCTTTTACCACGAACCTAGATATCCCAACCATGTGCGAAGGCACCAGCTGTCTAGTAAGAAATCACAGTTTTCTGCACTGAGACACAGGATATTACCCAACAGGAAATTGCCTAATTTCTATAAAAGCAGTTATGGTATCAAAGGTGAAGAGACTAAGGAAGTAACTGAAGAGTGCTCTTCCAAGCTTTGGAAAGTAACACTCTTTTCTAAAGTCATTCTTTACAAAGATCATTACACTGATAATCTGAAGCTGTTCCACAACTATTTGGTCCAATGTAATAAAATAAAGCCTTTACTGTCTTCAGTCCTGCTGCTCCAGCCAATAAATCATCTTAGATAGTCACCTCAGATAGATCTCTTCAAAGTCAGAGTTGATCTCTTCTTGGGCTGTATAATAGTGTAGTGGAGGATATAATCTGGGTCTAGTCTGTTGTGTTGTTAATGAACCCACTTAAACCAAGCACTTATGTTTTCATACTACTGCTTATCCTCTTGACTTGTCTTCCTCCCACAAAGAGAGGAGAATTTAAAATCCTTACCATTTGCTTTGTAAATCTTTTCTGGTTTCCTAGGAAAATGTCCTACTAGATTTGTTGCACCAGCAGAAGACCCCAACCTATGCACTTGGTGCTCAACATATTTCTAGGCATGCATTTGTGCACAAATAACTGCCAGCTTATTTTGCATTTAGTACAGGACAAAAGCATAAACTACAACAGACTGTTTGTATACAGCCAAAACAGGCACCCATCACTGTTTGTGCTCGGTAGCTAATAAAGCCGGTGAAAATCAAGCCCAGTATGCATTCAGAATGTGGTGATTTCCAGCAACTGTATAAACCAATGCTAATGTTAAAAGTCAAGAAAATAGACTTCCTAGTCCCTTGATGAAAATGATTGTTCTCCACAAATAAATAAATAAATAAATAAAATAATTAGGTGGAGCAATCCCTGGAATTGAAACATAAATGGAAACATCAAATCTTCCACTCTGGATCCTCAGGTGTACTACTTCATAAACACTTACAGTGGTCACCAGCACTTGTTTCATTGTTGCTCTGGTGTAATATTTGATTTGGACAATTTGTGATGGATTTACTATAGCAGCTCTTTGTGCATACAGCAGAAGGAATTGCAGCTCACCCGTCAAATTGCACTGCACTGCACTTCCTTGCACCATGGGGCTGAAGATGATGAACTGGCTCAGCCAATACACCTGGATGCAACTGGCCTTGGATACAACAACCTGTGCTTTCATTTTCTGCCAGAAGAACTAATCTGCATACAGATCTGTTTGCAAAATTAAACATTCTCACTGTATTTAAAGTATATTTTGAGTCAATTTTTTTCTGCTACAGTATTTTTGCATCAGTAATTATTTCTTGGGTATCAAAGTCTAGCTGAAAGCTGCTCAGATGCAAGAGACAGGATAAGACCATCTTGCTCACCTCCAGGTGATGTTCTTCAACTGTGCCAGAATTCTGTTTGTGCAGCTGCTGTGCTGCTTTTAAAGTAGGCGAAGAATGAAATCTTGTCATGACTGATTAAGTTGTTTTGCATCTCTGTGTCCAGTACATTTTCCTCTGGACTGATTTGTGGTAGAGAATTCTGGGGTTTCTACAGATTATCAAGAGACTATTTGCACATACTGCAAAGTGATCCTTAAAGAACAAGGAGACAGGAGATCCTGATAGACTCCCAAATACAGTTCTTGACATAGTTCATGTCAGTACTTCTTGATCACCACATGCTGGATCAGCCTTGAGGAAAAGCACTAAGCAGAGCTGTTTCACGGTAAAGAAGCCTCCTGCCTCTGAAGAACACCGGAGTATCTTGAAGGTCTTACTGCCCATATAAATCATATTGTATATATTATGCCAGGTAACCAGGATGCAGAGGTGATTCCTCTGTTTTCCCTTCGGTTGATGACTCTTCCCTATTCAAACAATTCTCCTGAGTTGTGAGGATCAGCCTGAAATCAACCTGCAAGGAGGATCTGCCCCAAATCAATCTGCAAAGCCCCTGGGAGTCACTTTATACATGGGGTTCTCTAATGGACCAGTGCAAAATGGCAAAGAGCAGAGACCAAGATCTGACCTACAACTCTTGAAAGTACCTGAACAATGCTAAGAATGAGACCGATGGTGTAAGTCCACAAGCTTTTTACGCTTAGCTCTGCAGTAGTTGCTGTAATACATTTTATATCCTCTTCCATACAGCGGTTGGTTCTATTCCAGTATTCTCACACTCGTTAATGTACACTACAATAACAAACTTCCTAGCACTGAACAACACCGAGAAAAAGAAAACAGAGTTTCAGGCTCATGAGGGATTATAATAGATAAATAAGGCAAAAATAACTCTGAAAAAATCTTGAGTTTCTTTAAAACTGATAGCACATAACAAATCAAATCAAAGATGCAAAGCTGAAGTCACCTGCCACCAGGGGTGGCACTTGCTAAAACCAGCCTGGCAGCCCAGGGTCTCAGGGTCACTCCAAGCCACTTCTTCACAAGTGCAAGCGATGGGACAGAGGGAAGAGAAGTAACGTGATGAACAGCTGCTGGAGGGCAGGGGAAATAGGTCCTAGCATTCTGGGTGGCCTAGGAGCCCAAACTGACACCCCATGAACAGCTGAATTTTTTCAGACTGCATTATCACTTTGCTGGAGTTTCAAAATTTTGTAATTTTTTGAGATATTACAGAACATATCCAAGAATATCACATAATTTTAAATTTTCAAGTATGTAAAGCTATTTCATGAACTAATTGCTCTGCACTTACTCCAGATTTACCTAACTTGTTATTATTCACCATGGAAATATTTCCAGGGGCTAGTTCTCCCCATCTATAGCTATGACTCAAGGTGACATAGGAAGTGTTGAAATGGCAGATCTTGTTAGAACACTAATATTATTAAGACAGAAGTTAATAATTCTGCAAGCTAACTTTATGGCTAATTAATCATACAACGTGATGAGTGCTGGAGGCATTCTATTCCACATGCATATTCGAATCTACCTGCAGTAAAGCGCACCTGAGCGAGATAGCTTTCTGGTTGATATATAAAGCAACAAAATGCTGAGCTAAAAGAAACTCTCTTTTTACCTACTAGGAATTCAGGCTGTGAAATAAAAACTTTTGCACTCAGTGAGTGGTACACAATGCAGTGTCGTTCTTACCTCCATGGGAAAGGCCTTAAAATTGACGGTGTGCTCAGACCCACGCTGGTTTTCTCTCCCCCAGTGAAAACGAACATCGTGTAGTTCAAACTCATGTCCTCGGGGTAACGGCCCCCCTATTAGCACTGGGAAAGAAGGCAAATGGTAAGGAAGTTGGCTTTCCAAGCAGACAAGCCCCTGAAATAATCTCCAGATACAATGGGGAGATTGTTGCAAGCTTCTTGATCACCTCTCAGGGACTGGAGAGAAGCGTAAAGCTGACAGGCTTGACATCCTTACTTTGAAGTACCGTGCGAGTACAGAAGGGGAACGCAGGCAGTTACAAACAGCAGTGAAATTGCTGTCATGCTGCACTCTGTTTGGTGGGGCAGAACAGCTGGTCACAACACAAAATAAAAGCATCGCACCTTTATCAGTCAGAAGAGTGAATAAATTTATTGCTCTTATCAAGACAGCAGCTCTGCGCTCTAAACAGATGGCAGGGGTTCTGGATTGGACTGGTGACTACCTCCAACTTGTCCAAATGCTTGATCTCCATCATCTGGACTTGTTATGAGTCACAGAAACTGATAGAAAACTTTCGACTGCCCCTACTTTGCTAGGTAAAGGTGTTCAGTCATATACCACCTGTCAGGCTTCTGAGATACGAATGCCTCCGTATCCAAATATAATCAAACCCCCACACAGGAGCAAGGACATACCTCATTTACTCAAAAAACACTTCTAGGCAGCCATGGCTTTTTTTTAACTTCACTTTAAACATACAGAATTTCTTAAAAGCATCTATCCACAATTGCAACATACACCAAAAAAAAAAAAAAAATCAGATAACAGCTCAATACTTTTGCATGAATAGAGGCTTCCACCACTAGTAGCAATAGCCAGCAACTGTACCTTGTGAGCCCCAGACTACTGTGGAACTAATCAGTGTAAACATTTTGCCCAGGGATTTCTGAATCTGCTTCAGATTATCTATTACCCCATAAACTGTAAGTAACTTTGAGCTGAAATCATTGAAGATTGGCTTCCAAGCAGGGCTGGATTTGACTTAAGGGCATTCACAGTCTTCCCCAGAATCCATTCAATTCTAGCTTATGTTTCATAGACTTTGCATGAATCTTTTACAATCTCTGGGAATTGGTAAGGACTATTTAATTGCATAACCTACAGTTTTAGGGAATTAAGTTCCATAATATACAGTTATTTTGACATAAAAACTAAACAGCCTTAGTTTGGAGCACAAGACACAGTGTAATGCTGATACACAATTTAGCAATTGAATCATATTGCAACTGCACAAACACAAAAACAAATGTAGAGAACTATAAAAAACCTGAAAGAAAATGGATCAGTTATGGTTTTCACAAGAAATTACATTGGAGACAAAAGTAAAACATTCCAATTAACCCTCCGTTAATAGTTCTTCATAACTTATCTAACAGCCATTAGCGTTTCTAAAGTGAAATGTCTAGTTATAAATTCAGATTTGCTTCTTAAGCTTGCTTTATCTATATCCTATCTATACCTATATCCTCTAGGGAAGTCCTACAAATCTAGTGAACACTGGGGGAAACAACCAACTGAAGTATTTAAGGAAACATGGACAAATAAAAAGAAACATGATGCTCAGCTAGTGCTATTTCTTAGGAAAACGGAGCATTTTCTCTCTTTTCAAATATTGCTCCTAGAGAAAGTGTAACTAGAACAAGTGTTCTCTATGCGATGCAGTTCTGGATCTGCAGGAGCTTCAAAGACTTTACTTCCAAGGCTTAAGTTATAACACTGATCCCACGATAGAAGTATCTCAATGAATGAAGTGTGTTTGTCTCTTTCATCAGATCTCCATCCTTGTCAATGCATGAAACATGTTTAACTTTGCTTTCCATTTCAGCAATTCGTGATTCTGAACTATCACCCACTGTGCAATCCCCTTCTGGCTTAAGAGAAGTCTCTCTGTTAGTAAGATATCCCCTAAAGCATTTCTTAATATACAATTCCATTACACAGCCGGTCGTGCTTCTTCCACCTAATGCGGAACACATGTACAGTGATCAATCTGGAAGCAGCCTGTGCAAATGTTTGCAATTAGATAATAAAGAGGATTTGGGAACTCCAGAGGGACTGCGTGTCCTGAATTAAAGGATGAAATCAATCGCCAGTAATGACAAATTAATTTTTAATATGTGTCTTAATCAGTTTACTTTTTTCCAGAAAGAAGTTTTTCTTTGCTAACTTTACAGTACATGAGGATCTCTTGCACATGAGAGCATTTAGTGCACAAAAGCATTTAGTGCTCAGCATTTCCCATTAAAATAATCTGGCTAAATGGATTTGTCATCAGAGATCCCCTGTGAGGAAAAGAAGCCGCAGGAGTTTCCTGCAATCCCTGAAAACTGGCCAGAATACCAGGTCAAACACAGCTTATTAACTCTTTTCTCCTCTTGGTGGCGATAAGAAATGTCGTCTTCCCCATCCCAAAAATGGAACAATTATACCCAGTTTACAAATGGAAGATGGGAAATTATGTAACATGAAATCTAAGAAAAAGCTGAAACTAAAACTAGATTTCCTACACCCTCAGTCATAAACTTTTATTCTATTTCACATTTTCTCATATTTCAAGACTCGTCAGTCAGGCATCACACTGCTTCCTAGTTTACGAAGAAATCTCTCCTCCTAAGTCTCCAATGGTTTTGTACATGGTTTTAGGTGTGTTGGTCCCATCTTATTAATTATTACTCCTAAGCTACAAACTGCCCTTGGGAAAGGTAGAGTTGAAGGAACTGCATTTTGGCAGGCAAGGGATGCCATCGTTTGCAGTCACTCTCACTTCCTCCACAGGAGAATTCAAGAACCTTCCTGATCCTGCAGAGAGAACCTTCCTCCTTGGGAACAGAGCTCTGCTTCTGGTGAAGGCAGTAAAGCTGACTGGAAGTACAAAATTTCTATCCTATTGCTAATCTGCAAAATTCTGTGGAAAAAAATGTTCTGTGTTGTGACAGTACATGGAATTTGTCATGGAAAGGAAATTATCAAGCAGAGCGTCATTATTAAAATAACAAACCCGTCCTTTTTAAAAAATTCAGTGTAAAACTGAACTGAGTCCCTCAGTCGCAGCACAGCTGTAGCTCCCAGGACTACTGGGATCTCAGAAGGAAGCAAAAGTTGGAATGTCTCATCGTTTGACACTGTTCAGCTGTTTAAATGCCCCCGATGGGCTGTTACTAGCTAAGATTGGTTAGAATCACTTGGATGCTCTTCCAAACACACGGTAAGAACTACCACAGTGCTGGAAAGCACAACGGACTTTTTTTCTCCCTAGTCTCTTGACAGTTGTCTGCTTCCTACAGAATAGTTCACCCAGATGAAAGGTCTGAATGGGATGCTGCAATTTCTCTTAAGTTACAATTGTTTCTTTTATTATTTGCTTCTAATCCTTATTTGATGAATGACACCAAAAAACCCTTTCAGAAATGAGAACAACTTTTCTACCTGCTCTTCATCAGTATTGTAAGCGTGTGTAACTGGAGTATCTCTCTCAAGCTGCCCAGTTCTGTAGTTAGCATTCAGAGCCCACTCACATGAATGGAAAAAGCTCTTTTAACTCTTTCGAGTAAGGACAAATTTTGCCAGCTGTACAAAATAGTTCAGCATCACACTGTCTTAAGCAATAGCCTGGACTGCTTCTGAATACAGACAACGCCAGTGAATTAGACTACAAGAGCAAAGTCTGGACATGCTCTGAAGTATCTGACTGACCATGGGGTTTGGTAGGAAACGCGCAGCTCTCACTGCAAACCTTGCTCCTTTGGCCGCTG
>NW_010130019.1:0-21920 GCF_000699245.1 Pterocles gutturalis
GGAGCGGGCAGCCACGGCAGGACACCAGGCCCCAGGGATGCGTGCTAGAGCTGTTATTTTAAATTCGCTGTAGGACGGGAGGAAGGCAGGGCAGCCCCCGAGGAAGAAGCCCGTGACAGTCAGTTAATATCCAGTGCTGGGATGCAGGAAGTTCAGCGCTCCAGGAGCTGCCTAAAGTGACAGAAAAGCCTGATTACAGCTCTTCTGCAAGCTCCCGACAGTGGGAGTACGTGTTTACTCACGGACACACAAGTTAATATTCTGATGTCCTTCGTAAGGACAGTTTTCCTGAATTCCCAAGTTCCAGATGGCTCTGTTTATCAACAGAGTCCACTGTACCTACGTGCTGCTCCTTCACCCAGAAATGTTTTTCTTAGGCAGTACCTATAGGAATAGATGTACGCAAAAGAATTCTCATAGATCAAGACTTACAAAGGCGAAACAAGGCAAAAGAAATAAAAAACTTGCATAAGAAACAGATTTTTAATTATACCAGTCTAATGTTTTATTTATTGCATACAAAAGGATCCTTTTGACAACGGAATTTTATACGAAAAGTAATTTGATGCATACTGTTGAGAATCTTATTTTCAAAGATGCTGCAGAAAACTTAAGGCAATGCATCCAAGCATATAAAGCACAGTAAGAGGTGGAAATTCTCAAAATCAAAGCCTATTCTTTTTCCTTCTCTGAAAGGTTAAGTCACAACTTTCAGGAAAAGAATTAGGCTGCAGCTTTGTTAGCCCCTGCAATAGCATGTAAGATCAGAACACTGTGATTCCTGGAAAATATGTAAGTGTTCAACATCACATTACAATGTTATGCATACATTTAAAAGCAAGACAATATCAGTAGCAGGTATAAAACAAGTCAATTCATGGACCACTAAAATAACTAGTACCAGGCACCCAAATCAGGTGCATAAAAGATTTCCTAAGGAAAAAAATAATCCCCCAAACCTGTGCTTCGTTGTCCGGTAAGGAAGCCAAAATAGATTCTATCCCATACCCAGGGTCTCAATTATTTCAAAGGCCCCCCCCCCCCCCTTTTTTTTTTTCTTTTGTTCCATGTCTCTCAAGTACCTTCGTGGAAACTTTTAAAAACTTGTTAAAGGTGTCTATTCAGTCCTTCCAGTTACTTTCATTCATTTTTACCAATGCAGCTTCAACTTCATACTCACTTTCAGTTTCTTATAGCCATAATGTTCAAGAAGCTTTAGCATAAAACCATGTCATGTTTTGAAGCAGTCAAATCATGTGTTGCCTCTCTTGTACAAGCACAAAGTGGTTTTAAGTTCAGTTTTAGCAATGCAATTAAGCTTGAAAATGTCCATTTATCACACATGCTGGAATAAAACTTCTCTCTGCTTAAAGCCTCAGTGCCAGAGGTGTTAACTTTGTTGCCAGCAATAGACACTGCACTGGCAAATGCTAATCCTACCAGATTTAAAATAAAATAAAATGAAATATAAAAGGGAAGCAGCTTTAACCAGACAAAAACAGGCATCAAATTAGATAAGGTAATATTTATAAATGGATCACTTTTTTAGTGTAAACATAACAATGCATCTTCTAGGTTTACTGTAAACCATTTTACATTTAATCTGATGATGAAAGGCAAAGACAAGAGAAACTGAAAGTATTTATTATTCAGTCCACTCACAAAGCAGGTGGCTTAATGCAAGCTTATTGACATGTTCCTATATGATTCCCGAGGAACATATTTTCCACAGTGACAGTAATACCGTCTCAAATGTTTTTGCACATTTGCATTTTGCAATGTTGAGCACATTTAAATAAACTATAATCCATTATATGTGAGAGAATGTTGATGAGCAACTTGAATCCTGATGTGGATTAAAGTCTCCTCCAAAGGCGAAATGTTAGTACGTTATAACTTAATTCTATATACTATATTATGCAGCAAATCTTAACTATAGAAAATATTTCAATCAGTGATGGACTGTTGGTAATTTATAAAGAGGGAATCTAAGATCAAGGCAAAAACTAGGTAACCACATAGTTTGTGTCTCAGTTTCTACAGAAATTTACAGGCTTTCAATTTACGTATGAAAAATAAAACAGGAGACAAGTGGGTTTAGCTAACTTTATTAACTTTAAAACTAACAAAAATCCCAAGACAAGCCTGGAATCCTTAGAAGTTCTATGAATGCATGTCTATCTGCCAAAAAAACCCCAACCCAAACCAAACACCGAAAAAACCAAAACCCAAAAACCCTGCAGCTCTAAGTTCTTATTGAATGGTTTTATATTAGAAAAAACAAACACCAACAAAAAAACACAAACAAGAAAACCCTCAATGTGCGTAGATACTTCAACTTAAGTTAGCAGAAGACCAAACAGTTCCTAAGCTCTTTTTCCATTTCCCTAGTAATTCTTTCAATCTGCAAGTATCTACAATCCAGCTAACCGAAATCAACATTTAGTGTTCACTAGAGCTGTTTCACAGCAGCAAATATTTAAGTTAGGGATTCAAATTTCTAGACATAGGAAGAAAATGATAAATACAATCTGAACAGCAGTCTAAATGTTTAATATTGACATTCAAATATATCTGCATTGTGCTGAAACTTTAAGAACGAACACAAAAGTCTGATCAGACAAAAACTCTGGTGATGAGTACACTATATGTATCAGTCAAACTGAATATAGTTCATATTCTGTTCCCAGTATTAAGGATGTTATTTGACTCAGAACTGATATTGTAAATATACAGCAGCCATTTTTTCCTAGTTAAGGAATGTCTCAATACATATTATTATCCTTTTCTAGATGTTCTTTATACATTTAAACTAAAATATATGATCGATTAAATTAAGGAATCCGAGGTTAGTAATGAGTGGAATCATACACTCAAAGCTCAATACTATGGAAAACAAACCAAGAAAAAACAACAAAAAAAGACCACACAACTCTACTTACTAAAGCAGCTAATCTTGCCTGCAAGTTTGGGGTCACAAAGCCCATAACATGTGCAAATAAATGCAACACAAGGAACCATGCAAAAATACAGTAATGAATTCAAAGAACAACAAAATGTAAAACCTAAAAAACTTTTATAAATATACTGAAACTCAGCTGTCTTCTACATAAACTGTAGGTCTAGCATTAGTTGTACCATATAGCAGAGCCAGCACTCTAGGTTCAACGTTTCCAAATCTGCGCAGGTAAGTCATGCCATCTTTGGTTGACTGCAGTACCAGGAAGGATGAGAGGGAGTGAGAGGGAGGACAAGAGTTCTGGAAAGTGGTGTCAACTTTCACTAGGCAGTTGAGCCTCAATGTCCACCCTGCAAATGGGGCACTTCTTGTTAGTAATCAACCACTGATCTACACATACTTGGTGGAAAAGGTGCATACATGGAAGGCGCCTGCAATCAGAACAGAAAAACACGAGTGTTAATAAAGCATTTCCATCTCAACAAACCCACTGGAAAAATGGTAATGTGTGTTTTGCTCTTGAGGTGTCTATTCTTTTTGCATGTGTGTGTTTCTCCACAAGTTTCACTAGCCTTTCCAGTTGAACCTGCATTTTGTCTAGTTCCAGAAGAAATGGATATGGGCAATGAAGTCAAGCATCAGCTACCTTCTGCTGTGGTACACTGATTTAAACGTGTTATAGCTTAAGCAGCATTATTCCAAAAAACTGAAAATTGACAGTCCTGATTAATTTGGGTATCAGCCTGGGCTCATGTTAAAAGACAGTCAACTTATAGAAGACTGTAAGAAAATAACCTACATTCCACCTGAAGACAATACAGACTGAGTGATGTGTGTTTCCAATTGCAACTTGTTTTATTGATTAGTTCAATGACACATAGTCTTAATTGTAACTGTTAAGCTAGGGAGTATTGCAAAGAGTAGCGTACCATATTCAGGTATGGTGTCAAAGCCAGAACGTACACATTATATTCTGATATGCAATGGTACTATTTACCTGACATCTTCACCTTCCTCCAACATAGACAAACAGATGGTACACTTTTCCTCTGTGTCTTCTTCTGTTCGTTCCTCCCCATTGTGCTTGCAGTGCAGTTTCCTCTGTGAGAACCAATCAGTTGTTACCTTATTAGTAGAGATGACATTATTGACAAACTGAGTAAAATCAGTTTTTAATACATTTTCAACACATATTTCTTTGAAAACATTTCACAGTATTCATTCAAACGTATCTGAATCAAAATGAATCAAGAACTAGCACTTGGAGCAAAATCACAGGACATTTCAGATTTATTTACCTATTGTTAATTACAAAAGTCTACAGGACTAGGAATATATTAATTTCATGTTGTTGCAAGCAGTCCTTTTATTTGTTGTCTATGTATAAATATCTTCATTTCATTCATAAAGAGAAAAAAAAATTCCTTTCAAACCTAGTATCTTAAATCACTATTTATCAAGTGTGAAAGAACACCATGTAAATGTGGATGGGATTCTATATTATGATATACTGAACTCCAATTGAGAGACAACTTACGTTGCCAAAATTCTCTACCAAATTCAAAACTTCCTTATGTCCCACAGTCTTCCTAATGTGATCAGAGTAAAGGTTAAAATGATACATAATCATGCAGGCAAGCACTGTCAACAATTTGTTGCCCAAACGAAGTCTTACTGGATGAGTTATCGCTGAAGTCTATTGACAATTCAGCTCTTACCAATAGTTATTTCCTTCTTCACAAGGCTATTCGTAACTGCTGGACAAGCTATTAAATCCTATCAAAACACTTTTGTTTAGCTCTTTATCTAGGGAATAAATTTTTAATTTTCTTTGTGAAAGAAGTAACATTGTAAGCTTTGCTTCCAATCCTTGACATTGCAAGATACAGAAAACATGCACTCTTTGAAGCTGAGATTTCTGCAGATTTAAGCTAAACATAAGCATTATTACATTTTCAAATAAATATTAAAGAAAGGCCACAATTTAAGAACTCCTCACCTTTTTGTATTTATGTGGGTATGTGCATCTTTCTATAGTTCCCTGTGTTGCTCCACGGTTAATGTTTCCTAATCGTTCCTCCAAGTGAATCAGTTCCTAAAAAATTATCAAGGAATAAACAGTGTAAGAACTATAATTTTAACTATCTTGATTAAACATTAATTTTATTCTAACCCATTTGCAGAATTACAAACTCTCAATTCCCATTTATTCAAATACAGGCAAAACAAAAGAAGAGTATGTTGTGTGGGGAAAGCGTTGGCTTTCTGTAGAAAAACCCACACAACACTGCCTGGTATTTTAAGTTATAGGGAAACATTATTTTACTACTAAAAATAATTAGAAATTGTTTGTCAGCTAGGAATGGTTATCAGTATGTTCACATGTACTTGTGTGTCTAATGAGGAAAATGCTATTAAAATGCACTACGTAAATATTTGCTTTCTAACAGTCATAAAGGCTTAAAAAAAATGTTGCTTAAGTTGAAATACAACATCTGATTTATTTTTCTCCACCAATAAGTTCATTAGAACCATGAAATGTCACTGAAGATGTTTTCAGTGGACTTGTCATTAACTCTCTGCATCTGATACCTTTAATTTTCTCCTTTTTTCTTCTTCTTTTTTCTTTTCCTTCTCTCAGTTTCTATTCCTGCACTACATAACAACCAGGACAGCATTGTTAAAGTTGCCAAGTTTCACCCTCATGAGGAGGATCCTGGCACAGTTATTTGGAGACACCACTATGTTTTACCAACATGTCATATCAATACTACATTCTGCTAACTGGGGTGGGGGGCAGAGCAAGATGTACTGTCAGTTAATAACCACCTACGCCTGCATTGTCCAGGGCACCTTTCCTGACTGACTTTTCAATATGCTTTTATCCCAGTTCACAATAGTGAGGTCATTCTATAAATACGATTTTATGATTCTTTTAAATCTCTCTATATAACTAGCTCTACCATATACCCTCCCCGTATTCCCTCATGACACATTTTGACACATATCTAGTTTTATTCTATTACAAACCTCAAAATTGCCCCTGAAAGGGCCTCTGAATGCTGTTCCATCCAATCCCGATGAAATGTAACGGATGTGAGGGTAGCCCGCCATGTCTGGTACCTATTCAAACAGCAGATGTTCAGTTAAACCTATTCAGAACAGTTTTGGTATTTTACTAAGATCCTTTTGCTTTTATTGAATCACTTATTATTGAAACTTCTCAGCTTAAGCACACAATTCCAGCTGACAGTGTAACACACCACCATGCTGAGCTCTCTAAACATAACCAGAAGCAAAACAGAAGTGAGACTAGATCCTCTATTTTAATCTCTCCACGTCTGCATTACATATCGCTTGGTCTTGCTTCCCAAGTCTCAAAATCTCAACCTACTTTGTATAAACCACCATAAATATCTACCTACTTTTATGAACAAAATGCCTAAAAGCTACACATGAATTTAGGAAAAGGACTTGATGTAGATACTCAAATATAGGTTTTTGGTACCACAGAGGAAACGAAGTTAATAGTCTAGAAAAAACAGCCAACATCCTTATCTTACTGGAAACAACTGAACATCTTCAGACACACTTCAAATTTAGAGGCGGATTAAAAAAAAAAAAGTAATACTCAAAACTCACATCTAAACTCACAGGCAACTCTACATACACTCTATATTCAAGCATCCACTCACTTCCTTGCATATTAAGAAATACAAGCAGTGAACAAAACAGCAGTGTGTGATTAAATGAACAGGTGAAAAAACCCCCAAATGATCAGTAGATTCAGTCTGCTTAATAATGTAGAGTGCACTGATATGAGGACGGTCAGCAGCAGTTCATTCGGAAGTCACATTAAGTACTGGAGAAGCGCTGTCTGCCTTTCTGTGCTACCCGCTGGTAACATCTCTGCTGCTCTGCCTGACAGCTCAAAACTTATCTCATGAGGCTGTCAACAAGGGAGATACCCCATCCCAGATGTTACTCATGAAGTCAGGTGTTCGTGTGTGGCTTTTCTTCTTTCCAGCAGACACCGCTAAGTTTAATGTATATAAAGGTGTAGAACTGCATTACTGCGTTGTGAGAAAGCACAGGCCTGGACAAAGTCACTCACATAATGTAACAGACCAAGAAGCTACCTTTCTATATTTTTCAAATTCAGTCTGGTAACTAAAAGCTGACAGGGATAGAAAATATTTCTCTGTCCTAAATATCTTTTTTCGGGAAAGAAAACCAGAATCTTGTTATTTTAAAGCAGTTTACATGGTGCTTGTTAAATGATGGCCATGTCGTGCCAATATCAGCCACAAATACAGCCACAATATTAGTATCAGATTTTTACAAACTGAAGATGTAACTTTCAGAACATTTCTAGAATCCTAATACATGAGGTGCCTCTCTCATAAGCAGCCTAACTATCTGCTGGTCTGGTACTAGCTAGAGCTGGAGAGAGGAAACAAGGACAGGAGGACTGCTGCCAACTCCAACAGCGTATCAATTCAAGGACCTAAGTTGTTACGCAATATGCAGAGTGTAGTTAGAGAGATTACGTACTAATACACAAATCCAGTATGACTGCAAATACAGACTTGTATCATGAGAAAGGTATATTCATCTGCATACCTAAACATTTAAGTAACATCTGTTGGTGTCACAGGTCTTACTGTTTACCAGTATAAACCGTGGCTGTAACAACAGAATTCAGGAGAGTGCATTAAAATACAATAATTTGTAAAAACTACATCGTAAAAAAATCTGTCTCAGATAATCAGTGGTTTATAATCCATTCTCCATTTAAGCGTGTAATTCTAGTTCATCTTCCAATTACAGAAAATGCCTTTAAAGAACTAGGTCACTCATCCACACTGTGAACAAATTTGTTGTCCCAGATTTTTACTAGTCACAGACCTGTTTGGCATCATTTGAAAGTTTCCGTTGCCTGTTCCTACATTGTGAATCAATTCTCGCCACTCAGAGGAAAAGAAACTCCTGACAAAACCTAACCCAAGGCTCAGGAGTGACTTTCACTGATTCACCAGGATTTGAAAACAGTCTGTTGGAAAGCAATGCATCTGCTAGCGCAGACAGTGCATCATGACAGGAGCTGTAAAGTCCCAGGGGTATTGCTGTAATGCAATATTTACAGCTCCAACTGCAGTGACATGCACCTGGACAGGTCTCCCATTTGGAACAAATTCTACTACTGGAGACTATCTATTTAAGAAACATACTAGATTTAATTTTAATACTACAAAACCAACCAAGAATTTCTCAGAGTACATACCACAACAAACTACTGAACGTAGACAACAGAAATATTGGGTGGGATAATACATTTTAATGCTAATAAATGGGCCCCTCATATTCTCATGATGGGGAATGGCATAACACGTCTGCAAAATTATCTGAACATACATCAGGTAAAGGCTCTCGTATAAAATACTGTGAGACTGCAGCTTACCTTTCTGGCCAACTAAAACACTATATATTGAAAAAACATATCTGTAAGAAGAAAAAAGCTCTTTCATGCCTGCAGAATAAGCAGTCTGCTAACATAGCAGGATTTTAACTAATGACATTAGTGACTACAAGCTGGAGGAAAGATGGGAAAAAGATAACTATCAATAATGCCCAACAAAGAACAGTCTATCTAAAATCCCTTTGGCAGTTACCATCAAGCTTCAAATGCAGAGAGGATCTCAACTCTCTTGAAACAGCTTCGTACACAAACAGAAGCGTGTTTTCAGTCAAGTTTTCATATTGAACATAAGAAAAAAGGAAAAGCTTAAAGCTAATGAAGAAAGTAAAGAGTTAAAGGTAATGCCAGTCTGCACTATGGGCTTGTATATAGCCTTTTGAATACAGCCAAATTATAATATATTCTTTAAAGCAATATACTCTGGACCTGCAAATTCCAGTAGAAGTTTGCCAAGAACTGATTGTTTTCTGCGGAACAAGTATCATCTGTTTCTCGTTTTGCATTTTCTATTGACACTTCCCAGTACACTAAAATTTGCAGCAAATAAAAAATTCAATGCTAAGTCTGAACCATTTACAACACAAACATTCTGAAACAGTTTGAAACAGCTAACCTGCAGGAAAGATTTTCTTCCTTGCTGCCTTCCTTTAAACACCTTCCATCTTTCTAGGATCTTTTTGGCTTTCAGTTACCACAGGCAGTGAAGAGATTCTTCCGTTGTATGGTACTACTTATCTCGTCCATCTCAACCTTTTATTCAGTGGTTCACATGAAGTATGATCTTCATACATATTAAATTCCAACACTAAGCTTATCCAGTTAACTGCTTAGGTGCCCATCAATACTCAAAAAGGAATAAAGCTGATCAATTAACACCTTACTAAGCCAAATTCAAAAAAGGAAAAGCTGCAGTCTTCACAGAGAGACACTGCAAAGGAACAAGTAATGTGTGCTGCACTGCTAAAACCCAACTGTATCTGTGTCTGAGGGGTACATAAAATGAGCGCTCTTCAGCAGCCTATATTCTACAAAAAACCTGAAGAACAGTAATTCATGTTTATACTAACAAAAAGTAGCAGCTGCATTACAAAAGTCCATTTTCTTACTTGTAAAATGCAGTTAAATTTGATGCAGCTAATCAAGGCTATTTCAAACCTAATGTTTGAAGTACTATACCTACATTGAGTTACAGCCTTAAGCTAAGCGTTCAGATATTTTACAGGAAATTCGTTAGCTTTTTTTATACGGAACAGTTGCATCTCTTAGAGCTGTGATACCTGTATGACTACACTCCAGTGATATTATTCTGACCAGCACACATCTACCATAATGTATGGGGACCTACTGGCCTATACTTCCTAATCCTGCACAATTTTTACAAATAAGTGTAAATCAACCTCAACCAATCTGAGTCATTCAACAGTTCAAGGAACAAAACAGTAAGGCTCTGAAATAGAAGAAAAAGGGGGGACAGCATATGAGAGCTAGGTGTGTAACAACTGCAAGAGGTTAAGTTACCTTTAGTAACTATTTTTTTTTTTAAATTATGATCCAGAGACCTCCTTCTGACTGGCAAGCTGCACTCTAGGTTCACAGATAAATTAAGGAGTCTTCGCAAGGCTTGCATCAACCCTACGGAGATTTATTACACCATAGCTAGGAAACTTAAAGTCCAGATAACTTCCCCCCCCTAAAATTCACAATCAACAGGACACTACTCAAAAAAAGCCAAAGAAGCTGGAGTCAAGAGACTGGAACAGGATATCCCTGGAACTTCTTTGATTAACAGGTAGCTGAAACAATTGGAGAGGCATGATAGCCTCCATGACTTAAGATATGTTTTATAAAACAGAGACTAAAAATAAAGACAAACAACAAACAAACAAAAAAACCAACAAACCGCCCACCACCAAATCCCACTGCTACGCATAATACAATCTGAAAATTGAATCTATGACAGCTTTGCATGTTTTAAAAACAAGCTGAATAGAATACTCTCAGTGGCAGGTTTGTTGCTTAAGTTTTAAATAGTTAAAATCCCAGACCAGTTGTAGTTAGTTATTCATGTAATCAAAAGTAAAAATATACTAAGTTAAAAGGCACATAGGGAATACTGCTCACTTCAGGTACATATTCCATTTAAAATTTAGTTATCAGTTTAGAGCCGAAGAGATTTTGTTTCTGTTTGATTATGAAAAGGAGAAGATGGAAGAGGGGAGAAACAAGACCTTCTAGTTTTAACCTTCCAGACCCTCCCCCCCATTAAACAACAAAAAAACTGATAAAAATAACTCTTTAAGAGAACAGATTTAAAATATAAAGCACTGATTTTTTTTTCAAATGTCCTAGTAACAAACTCATATTCAGAGCAAGTTCCTTTTTCAAAGCTAAACTAAATTACAATTTCGAAATGAATGTCTGCAGGCTTTTGAAACATTATAACAAATAACACATTATTCTCAATTTTTCTAATTTTTTTTTAAAGCATGAAAATATGTTAGAAATATTCTCATCTTTGCAATTTCAAAATGTAACCCATTTTATGCTAAACATAGCATTCTGGTCATTCACGTAAATAGGTAACATCTGGAAAACATGAGACACAGGAGAGCCAGCAGTACGGAGAAGGTGGCCATTTCAGGATGGCCTCAGGCCAACTTTAGAAACATCTTCTGGAGATTTCTTTTTGCACTTCTCCCCTTCCAGATTTCACTAGAAACTAGGATGCCTTTTCTTTCCTGAAGCAAAGGAATTCTGCCTGGATATGCATTACAGCCGTAAGTATGGTTTGGCTAGTCAGAAGTATGGCTGGTATATACTTAGAGTCATAGAATCATAGATCGGTTTGGGTTGGAAGGGACCTTAAAGATCATCGAGTTCCAACCCCCTGCCATGGGCAGGGACACCTCCCACTAGCCCAGGTTGCTCAAAGCCTCATCCAGCCTGGCCTTGAACCCCTCCAGGGGTGGGGCATCCACAGCTTCTCTGGGCAACCTGGGCCACTGCCTCACCACCCTCACAGAAAAAAATTTCTTCCTAATGTTTAATCTAAATCTACCCTCTTCCAGTTTATAACTGTTACCCTTGTCCTGTCACTACATCCCCTGGTCAAGAGTGCCTCCCCATCTCTCCTGTAGCCCCCTTTCAGCACTGGAAGCTGCTCTAAGGTCTCCCTGGAGCCTTCTCTTCTCCAGGCTGAACAATCCCAACTCTCTCAGCCTGTCCTCACAGGGGAGGTGCCAAATTTCCTTGGTTTTCTATTGTAGATTAAAAAAAAAGTTATGTGTAACAAGGGCCTAGATTACCCTCATACTTCCTCTTGCTTATAACACTCCATGCTACAAAATTATATACTTTACCACACAGAATTAGGTTCATGAAGAACCAAATCTCTAGATGGAATTCTAGCTGGGCTGTATACACACCTTAAAAAATAAAGCACCAGTGCTAATCCTCATGCACTGGGTGGAAAGTTGGTATCTTTAACAATCCAAAACTCATGAAAGAAGAATCTGAACTTTAAAAATCAGATGCAGAGGGTCAATGTATTTCAAGGCAAGTGACAATTTAATTCAAGGATGTTTCATTGTACAAGAGCTGAAGTTAGAAATGTTAGTGTCCTAAACTGCTCTCTCTTATTAGACAAGAGTCTGTTCTAGCTCCCTATCTGGAGTAACAAAAAAAAACCGCACTGTAGTATTTTCTTTTTCAGTTGAACCACTAACTTTTTCAGCAATATATACATGTCCAATTGAATGCAGTAAATCTTAAAATAATTTTCCAGACAAACAAAATAATTATAATGACCAATGATCTTCATTCTTCATAAGCTATCTCCTTACCATTAGAGGAAGAGCCCCTATTTGCAGGTGATGAAGTCGAGGAGGTGCATGGAAGTGGGCCAAGTGAGGGAAAGTAGCTGCAGCCACACCAGCTTCAATTCCCAGCTCCCTGTCACATGAATGAAAATGACATTACAGTAAAGGTACATCTTGACTCCTAGATACAATCACATTGCTTTAAGAAAGCACACAACACAGCATAGCTACCATCACAGTTTCACCTAAGAATTGTTTTAAAACTTAGACTTTGCTAAAGAATCATCTTAATCCTACCATAACTAAAAGTTGTTTTAAAATCAGCTGTGAAGATTTTAGTATGATAAATCAGAGACAACTCCACATTTATTGCATCCAGGAGTATTATCAGTGTGAAGTCTTCTCTGTAGCTCACGCTGTAGGAACAGCAGCTATCACACATGCACCTGTTCCCTAACGGTCAAAAGTATTTTTAGTAATAAATATATTGCGAAACTTAAATGTAACCTTCATGTGCAGGCCTGAAGCAATTTTAAGTAAGTCCAGACAAAGAGGAGAGACCATAAATTAGTTTGTAACTCAAATCCAAACCCGTTTTACAAAGAACATAAATGTAAGAATAGTCTTGAGCAATGTTTTACTTGCCTATTTTAAAATAACTTCTTGAAACAACTACCTAGAGCCAGTAATGCTCAATACCATTTTAAAAGCAATGGATAACCCCCCCTAGAAATTTATTTAAGATATTGAGCATTCAAAGCAATATTTCAAAGCCATATCAACATCTACAAATTTTAAACCACAGGTGCATGCTGCACTTTTTAAAAAAATCACAGCCAGCATTATCATCATTGTGATCAGCATGTTATGGCTTGAGTCTCAAAGAACTAAAATAGTATCTGATTACTGACCAGGCAGTTCTCTCTGGAACTTGTCGAGGAAGGGAAGACATTGTCTGAGGCACATGAATGTGATGTCCATGACCATAATTGGGATGCATTCTGTGAGGATGTGGTGGCGGCCGTTCTTGAGCACGTCTAAACAACGTAAAACAGCAACAGTTAAGTGTCAAGAAAGCAACATCCATAATCAAAACATTACAGACTGAATTACTGGCATGCATTTAAAATCAAAAAATGAAGTTTCCCATATAGTATTTTAACTTCAACTTAAGATACAAGTTAGAAACTAATTATAATATGGATTTCAAATTCGGCGACAAAGCCAGCTTCAGCTACTGTGATCTGCCCTTTACTTGGCAGACACGACTACAGAAGGACTGATAAAGCCTTTAATCCTAACCTCCAACTGCATGTAGGAAAGTAAAGAACACGACAGTCATGTTGAGGTTCAGAGTAATTCACAGGTATACTGCAGTTTATTTCTAGTAAAACTATAACAGCAATAGTAATTAGAGGAAACTTAATATGCTAATCAGAGGACATTTTTCTTGAAACGTGTTCGCATCATACCTCAAGTAATGAGCGCAAATTTTTTCTATGCCAGCTGGTATAGAACAACTACAGCTTTGGAAAAACCTCCAAAAAAACCTGCTGTCTGACTTCTGTTACTTTACCACTTTCCAGTTACACAAAGAGATGGATCAGTATCTTTCTTCCCAGGGCTTTCAATGCAGAAAGTTTTGGTTGTTTTTGGGTTTTTTTTTTTGGTTTTTTTTTTTTTTGTTTGTTTTTTTTTTTTTAATGCAACCTAGAAATCTGCATTTTCCCAAAGCACTACACTGTATTCAGATTCAGTACCACCTTATACTACCTGACAAAGTAGACTAGACATTTTGTAAATTTACACGTCTAGAGAAGTAAAAAGTTACTTAATAGAACACTATTCTAATCACTGTAAATTGACATTTCTCCAGAAAAATCTGTCAAGCTTGCATAAATTACCTTAGAAGTACTAGTTTTCTACAATGGTACAGACCAACATGGGAACAGACCTATCAGCCGAACCTACTACAAGTCTCAGCTCCCTTCACTTTATCAAATAATGATGGGAAAACATCTGGAAAACCATACTTCAATTAAAAAAAACCAAACCCATAGCAACACAACCTCCATAGTTCCATGAAAACTAAATGTCATGGAGGCCCATTTTTCCTAAAATGAGTCTTACATATTTGAAATTATTTCTATGAATGTAAAACTCCTAGGCTGTCTATTCCACAATCTTAGTAAAAAGTGCGTGATCAGATTGAAAATAAACAGAACTTCCGTATGTTATAAAAATGCAGTGCACCCTCATACACTGCCTTTTGCACATTTCGTGGCCAGTTCCAAGACCCTAAGGAAGTTATAGCTGTTGTACCCACACCTGGGACATGACAGTGAGAAGACGACTCCAACCATTCTCTTCTTCCAACCCTGATAAAGTCCCATATTGCTAGACAGAAGGTATACCAGCTAGACTATCCCATATGCTATTTCTAGAAATGAAGGATGAAGTAACATCTTAAGAACACTTTGAGGACACAGAACCAAAGGAACTCAAGTCTGCTGGCAGTCTCAGTCTGTGTATTAAAGAGCGAATATGCACAAGTTTTGGGTTGTCAGAGTATAATCTGATTTTTATGAGGTCTGGTCAAGACACCTACAATATTGGTTTTGCATGTAATTTATATGAGGATGACAGGGGAAAAAGACCAAGGATGGAACAATTTCATAAGATTAAAAAACAAAACTACAGAGGAGAAACCTCACTAAGCAAACTGACACTGTCCGACCTGAGATTGGTGACTTTGGAAAGAAGGTCAAGTAAGAAACTATTATCAACATCCGACTACAGTTTCTATACATACAAAGAAAATTTACTAGGCTAAGAAATGCCATAATTCACATTTCCAATGCCCAAACTACCAGAAAGTTTCCATAACTGATAAACTAGCTACCACTATTTTTTTTTTTTTTAAATGCTAGCTTGCTATCTAACATTCATTGGCTTGAATGTTCCAAAATTAATTTTTGGGTATGACTGCATAATCATGGGCATTACACAAGTGGTATGCCTATACGTTTAGGTTGTGGTGTTTAGAGGTTATACTATTTGCATTGCAAAGATAAAAGAAGAACAGGTGTAGGTTCAGACAATTTATCAAAAAAAAATCAACATTTTAATGACTGAGAAAGCAGGGTTGTATTTGGCTTTCCTGGGGGACACAGGGGCAGGAGGGAAGTCTGCCATGTGCCACTTTGTAAGCAGTTACTGCCTATAGATATTTTTATGAATTATTTGGAAACGGCCTCAAAAGTTGCAGTTAAAGGAAAATTTTGTTTAAGCTTAACTTAAGCTACTTACCAGCAGAATTTGTATACAAAGTCAGGAGCAACAACTAGAGAGCTTATTCTTGAAATTCTCTTGGATATTTAAAATCATTATATCCAGAATTAAAATAACTTCAATTACTTTGTGATTGAATACCAAGCTAGTACTGAGCTGATTTCTGTTGATACTGGTGTCAAGAACCTAATCTAGCAACAACAGTAGCACCTCTTAAACAAGATCACCAAAGGTACATCTCAACATTGGTCACATTCTCATGCTGATATTACTCAGTCTCTTCCTTCTCTTCTAAGGACATAAAGGCATAGTAAAGCTAGGTAAGTATTTAAGGTCAAATCTGAATTAAGACTGCTAAGCAGTCTCTTATGATAAATGGCTCATTTTATTTTAAAGCATTAGTTAGATATAAAGAAACTTAACAGCATCAACAAGGCAAAACACACTGTCAAGGAATACATTTGAAAGGAGCTGATGATGTACTTTCTAGACTGTGCAGCTTGAAAATGAATTCCTGCCTGTTATCTGGAGGATGAGTAATGGGCAAGAGAAAGATAAGCTTCCCTTCTCTTCTGTGCCTTACCTGGAGACTCTGTTGAGAGATGTAATGGAACAGGTTCAGTCTTAATGCTCATGCAACTGTGATGGTATGTAAAGACACTTCTTACCATGGTTTAGTACTAACAGTTCCTAACCATGCAGTTAACAATTTGAGATTCACATGCAACATTTTACAAACCTGGGGGAAACAAATTATATGTTTAGATATTGTTCTGAGTACATTTGTGACATACGTTGGGTGTTGCATCATTCTTCTTCTCTGGACCTCCATCCTCTGGATCACTTCATGAGGATGTAGCCTCTGCGATGGAGATGCCGTTGTGGGGATGTGATGGGATATAGGCTGGTGCGTTGCAGGAAGATGCTGTGGTATTGGAGCAGTTGCATTGGCTAAAGGATGAGTTGGTGGTGGAGGTGGAACAGGATGAGAAGATGCATGAGAAGAGATTGAAGGATGGAAGGGATGCACTGGATGAGGGATGACATAATCTACTTGAGGCGGAGGTTGTGGCTGTGGAGGAGGATTACCATGAGAGTGAGGACATGGAGAAGCTTGATGGTGAAGAGGTCTGGCCAAAGAAGCATCTGCAATGAAAACATCAGGTGCTTTTAATTTGGTCAGTAGCAGGTTTTGACTTAAAAATTTATTTTTAAAAGTATCTTCACACAGGTGCTTCAATATTATTACACCAATGTAAACAGTGGCAACATGGGAATATGTGTTTATGCAATTTTAAAATAAAGTGATACCAGCAATATACCCTACAAGAAACCCACACTTTCTGCAGCCTGAAGTATTCTGCTTGCCATTGCTGGCAAAAATAAAACCAAAAAAACCAAAAGCAGCCACCAAACCTACATGATGCACTCTGAAAAGTTTGTTGTTTAATTTTTTAAAAATTCAACTCCCTCTCCAAGTCCACTAGTCTGTAGAGACAATAAAATCCAAAAAAAATACATCACAATCAAACAAATGAGTTGACTCTGCTTGCTCAAGCAGAGCTTACTGCAGGGATGGGACAGGGGATGGACCAAGGAAAAAGAAATAAAAACCACACTGCTAAAATACAAAGGAGTTGACAAATATTTTCACAGTAAACACAGTTTTTGAAGTCTGAATGTTATTAAGGTCACTCAAAAGATTTTAACTTCACCTTGATTCTGTTCAAATCCTCTACAGAAGCGGAACTATATAAAAACATTTATTAGCATGTGTTTTCCCAGGCTAGTTCTAAGATCAAAGCAAGCAGATGGTAAGAGATTTTTGTATGTTGTCAGGGAAACTGTCGTCTTGTTTGTTTGGTTTTTCCCCTCCAGGTACCTAGGACTTATCAGTACTTACAAGGAGAATGTATATAGTGCCGACAGGAAGGGAGCGATGCCTGAGGAGAAGGTTGGGGCTGTGGCTGCGCAACCATACTTGATCCATATCCGTCTATTGTTATTGATTGGCTTGGGCCAGCACCAGCCTGATGCCCAAAAATTGCAGTTCGAGATGAAGAACCAGGACAGCAGGGGTCAAAAGCAGATGTTCCATGAAAAGCACCACTTCCATGACTTCTCATACCACTGCTGCTTAAGTCTACCGGCAATGCCTGCTGCATAAACAAATCATCTTTTTTCAAGCAATTCTTCAGACAAAGTCACCCTCAAACATAACGCAATAAAAAATAAATACTATCACAAGCAACTAGGATCCAGATTTTTAAGTTTTAAGGCTTGACTCTGGAACTTCCTTTAGATATAGCTAATATTTCTTATTCCTAAATTCTTGAATCTGGAGAGAGAGACTAAATTAATTACTCCTGATTGTGTAAAGAACCCAAAACCCCTATGATATAGATCAGTGAGTATACGGGAGCTATATGCATTGAAACATTTGGAGGCAAACCTCAATCTTTAGCGTTTTCATTTGTGCTTAATGTATTACACTTAAAACAGAAACCAGATGGATAATTCTGCATGTTGTAAACTAAGTTCACACAGTATTGGTCTTACTTATAACTGTATTGTTTTAGAGCTTTTAGTTGGAAAGTCTTAAAAAAAATGCTTTTAGAAGAGCAACTCATCTAATGTTCTGTTTATAAAAGGCATAGAATTGATTTTTTTCTTCCCTTAAAGCAGTTCAAGTATTTTCATTGCAAAACTGCTACGACTGGCAGAGTATGTTTCAAGGTATTTATGTTTGGTTCACTTAAACAGCCACTATCATCTTACAGTCATCAAGAGGATGTCAGCTGACAATGATTACTCATTGCATTATGACTTTCTGTAAAATGTCAATTTTTGTGTCTATATATTCTAGCTCAAATGTTAGTTCCTCTCTATAATGCCTGCTACAGAACAAGAGAACAGTCCACAATTCAGCATTCTATTCTATTCTATTCTCTCATATCTATAACAACTAGAAATCGCAAAGGGAGAGTCACAAGAATTACACATGCCTGCTCATGATAACTGTTGCCAGAACTGCTGCTTGTTCCACAAGGTGCAGACACTGGAGAACTTTCGACAGGGCAGCTGGAGTCACTGAACGGAGGAGACAGTGGAACAGCTGGGTGAGGGCTGTGGTGGTGGTGGTGGTGATGTTGAAAGTGGTGGCCATGCTGCTGAAAGCAGCTTGTATGCGGGTGCCCCAATGCATGATGAGTCTGTGAAGGTCCTCCACAAGGAGAATGCTGAGGGCAGCATGATGGTAGCCTTGGCATGGCCGGAGAGCCAGTTTCCAGTGTTGTATTAGATGCAGATGTTCTTATATCATCTTGAAGATAGAGAAAGTTAATATTGAAGTGGAAGAAATTAGTAAAGCTGATCACCGTAAAGAAGAAAAAAAAAATAATTAACCCACTGAAAAACTGATCTAGACTAAAACCAAACAAACTGGATACAAAAAAGATTTAGCTATGCCTGCCAAATGAACCAAAACGGAATGGTTCAGGTGGATGTACTCATGGGAACCCCCAGAGGACATGAACTGACACTTGCCTTATTCCACTAATTTAAGACACGTTATCATTAGGCAAAGGAGGAAAGATTGTTCCTGTGGTTAGTGTGCAGAGACCTCAAATTCTTTCTGCAACTGTGGTCAGCTCAGGTTTTTCGTACCTCACCTGTCTTGCAGATGAGGGCAGAGCACCCGTGTTTCAGAGATGTTACGAGTGCTACCTGTATATACAGCTCTATTATACCAGTATCAATACAGATCTGTATCAATGTGCCTCTACAGGGGGAAGTTCAAGGAATCTATATGCATCCTTCACTTCCTTACAATACACATTAAAAAAACCACCCCTGTAACACACTGCAACGGAAGATTTATTTGCCTGTGAACTACATTCTACCTCCTCAAAAAGCAAGGACAGGGTTCATTAGGTATAACCAAATCCTTCCAATAGGAAAAAGCAGAAGGATCCAGCATAACTTCCTTCATCTTTGGGGAGAAATCAATGATCTTTTTCAGATTCCTGTCTTCTCAGCTTATTACTGTTATACTCAGTACTAGAAGTTCACAGGACTTAATCTAGAGAACAGCAATTAACTCCCTCTACCTCTTTTGTATTAGGAGGCAAAACACCAGTTTAGAAAGCTCTCTTATTCAGTACCTCCAGATGAAGTACCAGCAGTGCTGCCAGAGGGAAAAGTAGCACTTGTCTCTGGTGATGCAGAGGGCTGGCTGTTGGAGACGGTGTGAGCTGCATCAGAGGCCTGCTCTGAGGTAGACGTACTAGCACTGTTACTGGAAGCGTAACTCGCGACTTGTGGCTCCACTCTAGGTGGCGTGGTTGGCACAACTGTCAGCTCTAGCAAAACAAAAAAAGCTTTCATGTTCTTTAAGCTCTAAAAGCTGCTGGAGTTGTTTTATTGTTGTTGCTGATTTTAATTATTTTACAAGAAATTCTCAATTCTGGTCTTGCCAGATGCTAAGAAAGTCAGAACACAAAAGCCTGACAGGTACAAAATACAGAAGTTGATTCCATTTCACTTGTGTGTGGAAAAGAACCAACAAAATTATCTTATAGTATTTTTTTTTAAATCAACTCAAATTTTAAGAATATAAAATCAATTCCCGACCAATTCTGACATACAAAGTTTCATTTACTGAATAAAATAGAAAGGAAATTAAATTACTTTGGTACTTTATGATGAAAACACTTGCTGAAATCTTTCCTAAATCCACAGGCAATCTACTGAATGATTAAGTATCACCCTTACCATTTTTTTAATCCCTATAAAGACTGCAGAAGAACTTTTAGATAACAAAGAACAGCATAACAACACCTAAACTAGCAGTGATACTTTACAAACTGCAATCATTCCAGATGCAGAGTACTATGGGCTAGAGCAAGACCAACTTGGTTTCTAGTCTCAATACACATTAAAACCATGCTCATTAAAGCAGTACTGGAGACTGATAGTTGGTGGCATAATCCAAATTTTGTTTTGATAAAGTCTGCCTTTGACTGTAAGTTTGAAATTTCTCTCTGATTACTGACAAGGCAATGACATGACTAGGAATATGAGATATCACAAAAGGGAGCATCATCACAAACAGCTCTGGTTTTTTAGTAAAAATATCTGCATGGATATCAGAAGAAAAAAAAAAGAGCATCAAGACACTTGAAATACTTCTCTTACACAAAGTCTCAAAATAAAATGCGACTAGTTTTCAAGATTTCTCTCTATATCTAGTAGGTATATCAGCAACTCAGCAAGCAAGGGAATACACATATCTTCCTTCTTGCAAGTCATCCAACTCATCACATTAAAAAAAAACATGATCTGATACCTACATTTATATTCCTTTGGATTTTAATGTGGCATTCCAATATGATTGATATGTGATCACAGTGCTCGAGACTGCATGCTAATACGTTCTGAAAGCAACCCTGCAGTCAGACAATTCTCAATTCCATCAGCCTCAAACCCCCTGCTAGCCTGTTACTGTTTTGACTCACCATCAGCAATACAGACAGTGCTGGTTTTCTCCCCCAAAACCAGTAAAAGCTAGTGAGCTTGGTCAATCTCAAACTACTAGCTAGGAGAAACTTAATTTCAACACACTTTACAGATGTTAATCCAGGAAGACAGATGGAGATATGATCCTTATGCTCATGGAAGTAACTAGCAAAGTTCTAAGACCAGCACCTTTGAAGACATCAGTTAAGTTATGATAAAGTGCATACATGCCTTGTAACAGTGTTAATTCAGAATTTTTATCAATTTACACTAGTGCATGTGGGCAATTTGATGCCTAAACCCAAAAATATTATCCCTGAAATCCTGGAAGACTCATCTTAGAAAGGTATTTCCTTTGAGGAGTGAGAAACAGCTAGTCCTATATATATATTACAGAAGTAAAAGTTCATTTAGCAATAATCTTGTTTAGACTAAATTGTATAATTTAAGTTTATAGAGTAAATTAAAGCAATAGATGCCTACTCACCTTCAATGATAGGGCTGTTGGGATATTTCACAGTAAAAGACAAAGAAAACAATCTATAAATCAACCCATCTTTTGCCTTAAAAACCATTAAACAATGAAAACCAATTCCAAACCCTTCCAACTCTCCAACACACCCCAAAAAATCAAGACAACTTGAAGAATAAGATATTGCAAGGTACTAGCTTGTGGTGCACTCAGGGACGGAACCACAACAGGACAAAACTTCCGTTTCACATTAAAATTAGCATAAACTCAACAAATCCCCAAAACCACCACCAACAAAAAAATAAACCTGCAAACATGTACATGAGCTTCAGTTTTTCCTTCTCTCAACTTTTGACAATACCTGGAAGTTGCTCTTATGATTTT
>NW_010130019.1:21951-41768 GCF_000699245.1 Pterocles gutturalis
ACTTATTAAGTGCCCGTACGGTTTAATGTCAGGAAACAATGAAAGGTTACAGCTTCAGAAATCTCACATACTTTACTAGTTTGGGACTGGTGGGGTTTTTTTTTTTTCCTATTTTAGAATTATTTTTACTGCAAGGCCTGAAAGAACAGTAACTATTCCAAAGCACAGGCAGCGACAGATTTTTCCTTCTATAGTGTTGCATTGAAGTAAGTGCATATTTTTGAAAAAGTAGTTCCAACCTGTTCTGTAATTTCTGCCTGCTGAGTCAGCCCTCAGACACACACTCAAGTCTGTTTTGGAAGAAAATTTAGATCTAGTAGACCCACTGGGAATAGTTAAACTTTTAATTTTAAAAGGAAGGCTGCGAGAGGATTTTCTGACAGGCTTGGAAATTCATTTGTTTAGAATTGAGATTTTTTCATGGAATGGTATGTTGTAATTGACGCATTAATTCTACTCCCCTTAAACTGATCATCCTGCTTGTGAAAAAGGAAAAGATTTCTCAGACCAATGCCAACTTACCATCTTCATCCACCGTAAGGTCCACTACTTCCGCTGCATTCTGTCTCAGTGGCTGTATGACTGTGGAAATCCTACTGCGGTTCCGCTGCTCTTGAGGTCGTGCGGCATGAGAACTAGAGCTTTGTCCCCAGTGTGATCTTGTGTGTCCAAGTGCTGAACAAGACCTTAAAAAATGGTAACACCTTAAGTATTGACCTAAATTTCTCCATTATTAAATTTTTCTCCCCTCTGCTTGAGAAGTTATTTCAAGTATTTTTTTTTATTACTAGAAAAGCATTTTGTTATGTGGAAATACCCTACTACTCTGCATTTACTAGATGCGTACATTGCAAACATTACGGCCTTTACCAAGTAACATAATGGCAAATGCCCAACAGGTAGAGTTTACAGGTCTTTAAACCATGTTCCTATGAAATACATACAGGTTACTTATAAAAAATTTCCCGTGAAACCCTACAATTGCAGGCAGGCAGCAATTATATCCAATTTTGTGTCTTAACTTTGTTATCAGTAAATGAAGAGTCTCTAAATCCTATACTATCCCTATGCAGTCTGAAACAGCAGATCCATGAATGATGACAGAAGCATAAATACAATAAAAAATTGCCAACATTAAGTTCTTTTGCATGTTAACTTGTGACAAAATACTTACAGAGGATAATTTCTATACTTTAAATTTCAAAAATGTCCTCAAAGTGCAAAATCTCTGGACTTTCTCTCTTGAATATTATTTCCCCTTCTCTCCTCTAAGAACGAACACAGCTTTGTGTAACACTTAAACTTAAATGAAATGTGGCTTGAGGAGAGGAAATCATAAGCCTGTAACCATGCCTAAGGAAACAGATGGCTTTCTCTCTGGTATAACACTTCGCACCCATTCTATTCAATTCCACCATACCACACTCAAATCAAGGATGCTTTTGAATTTAAGAGGATACTGTCTTTAATTAAGGGAAGAATATTTTTACAGTATTATATTTACCAGTTCACTCTCAAACACCTTTGACAATCCAGTATTTACATAAATCAAGTGGCTCTTATTTTCCCATTTGGAAAAACAATGTACTCAGACTTCAGAAATTCAGAAGAGGAAAAGGTGAAGAAAAGGGAATGACTTCACTAAAAACAAACAAAACCCACTGCACAAATCACCATGGAACTCAGCCTGCATTTCTGTTCTGCCTGCATACTTCCCTCATCCCCATCTGTGTGACTCGCTAACAAAGATATAATATATATATATATAATACAAAGAGAAAGGAGAGGAGAAATTAGCTGTGGAATGGTAGGAGTGTCGGTGTTCACTTCACTTACAGGAACTCCATCTTCATACCAAAACCCAATGCAGTACCTACTACATCCATATTTTTTTGTTTTTCAATGTAATCTGTAAATTCAACCCTAAGAAATTTCTTTGGATTTCTTCTTGCACAAAAGAACAAGCAGACAACATGACAAAGCATCAGACTGGAGACGGAGGCCTAGCATACATCTGTACACTGAGCTAATAACCTTCAAGAGTTTTTGAATCAGGTATGATTTCAAGCAAGAGGTGCAAACAAAGGACTACTGAATTGAAAGAGTCTTAAAGTTAGAGGTCTGGGTCTTTATTTCCTTGTTATGATTACATAGGACATTACTCTGAATGACTAATGAATATGTTAGCTATATGGTGCTGCGTATATTCAGTCTGTGGCAGAGTTTGTCCACCTCTGAAGTATGTATGACCAAATTGTTTAGTCCATTTAAAGCTAATACTACTCTCAACCAGATCTTCATAGTTTTTGCTTAATCAGAAAAGGAACATTAGTGAAGGCTTCATTAGCATTTTGGTAGATACTGGCTCTCTCATCCTTCTAGCTATGAGTCGAGATGCTACACTGCTGCTTGAGACTGCAGTTGATTTTACATCAAAGATGTACTTACTCCGTGCTCTGAAAGTGGCCCTGTATCGATGGAGAAGGGAGGAGGAGGGAATAGTCATCAGTACATAACAATGTCTTGATGAAATATGGCCCACTGGGCAAAATGAAGGACATGGAGGAAGAGACTTGGATTCCTGTAATTTTCTCAAGCCCGAGACTGTGTGCAACATAAGAAAAAGGGACAAATTTCTATATGCATGTGACCAACTGCATCTCACCGGTGACCACTCAGAAAACAAGCAGAGGAGCATGAGCATCTTATGATTTCATAAGGCAAATGAAAATCAGACAAATAATTAACCAGTTCTGGTAAAAAAAGAACCAACAAAGAGGTGTAGTCAAAGTTTCTGGGTAATTTTTTTGTTTAAATTATGAGCAAGACTTTTGCATCTGCAATTCTTAGTTGTGGGATAAATTCAAAGAAACTGCAGCTTAACCATTCCTACTGCAAGTGTTTTTCCAGAGAAAAAACATTTTCACTGTGTTTGGTAGGTATCAAAATAGTTTCTACAGGAGTGAATGAAAGTAAGGAAGTGTTTTCCATGAGCACTCTCCTCCTTACTTCTCCAAGAGCAAAATGAGTGGCTATCCGCTGGACAATTTTACATTGATGCTACATGACACGTGGTTTGGGATCAAGCGGTATGTATTCATTGCTGAGCAATGGTGTCCCATTACCGCATTTTCCAGACTCCATGCCAGTTTTATCAGATCTCCTTTATCAGCTAGCAATCATCAGAGTAGGATTTCACCAACAGTGCAGAGGATGACGACAAGAAGAGGGGAAAAAAAATAATTCTTAAAGCCTATGCAATATTACACTTAAGCCAAGAGACAGTGAGGCTTAAAAGTGGCCACAAAATTGTACTATTTGCAAGGTAAGACCTGTAGAGTTACCCAGAGTCTGGCTGAAGGCACTGCAGAAAGAAACTCTCTTGCACAGCCCTAGCTCTCTAAAGCTTTTTTTCTGTCTTCTCCCCATTCAGCATTACTACCTTTTTCCTTGAGAGGATTTTCCTTCTTAGAATGTTCCATTTCTATGTTCGTTATCCGTCCCCATCTTCTCTTGCCCACAATGCATCAATAGCAGTGAAAGATGATCTCATGTCTGCTAACATGCTCCCGGTTCTACACCACAACAGATGCTTTGCCTCAACATTTTCAACACAAAACTTTTTTGTCCCTAGCTTTTCCAAGTCTAAACACAAATTTTGAGTTTCTAAGGGATCGAGGTGTGTTGTCTGGAGAAAGCTGTCTTCCTTCTTTCTTCCAGTAATTTTCTTCTCTCCCACAAAAAAACTGATATGACTGAAAGGAGGATTCAGGAAGAGACAGATTAAACACTTCATGAATTTCCTTCTTCTGATCTTCAGTACTAAAATGCCCAGTAAACTTGTATGCATATTCAACCATCAACTGACCTTCAGGCATTAGCAAATTAAATTTGTATAAAAAACCCCTCTGTATTCAAGTGCATTAATTCCTTCCAAAGTAAGTTTCGCCTGTAAATTTTAAATAAATTAAAATATTGCTATTATCTAAACATGGCCACTTGTTTAAATTTTTTTTTTTAATAATACTTTTTATCTTCCACTTAGGAAAGTAGAAAAACCAGCTTTACCATGCTTAAATATCCCAACCATAGATTCCTACCACAGCTTACATTTGGAGCCTACTAGTAGATTCATCTTTTATTTACTAAGGTCAAGATTAACACACTTCAGAATTTTAAGTTTTTTGAAATTGTCAGGTGTAAAGTCGCAACTTTCCCATAGAATGCTTTGCATAAAGACAAGTGACAGCCTCCAGAATTTAAGCAAACTTTTTCAAATTTACAATATTTTTCAATACTATTCAATTGCATTTTTGTAAGTCTATATATTACTATGGGATATCCACTGCTACTCAACTAATAACTGAGTTTTGACCAATGTGAGTGTTAGTTCTAGAGTATTCAATGTATGTAACAAGCATTAAAAAGCTTAGCTTCAGATTTCACAGAAAAAAAGCTAGCTACTATGAAGTATCAAAAGAGGCATCTTCATTTTTGCATTTCTGATTTGACTTCCTTTTTTTTCCCACTTCATCCAAAAATACCTTTTGCCTTTTAAAAAAAACCCAGTAACCTCTCTTGTCTATATATACAAGTTATAACGAGCAAAAAGTAACCATTTATTTTGCTCTCAACAGTATTCTGAGTTTGGTAAATAACCTTTATAATGTTCAGTTTGCTTACAGCATTTATATTTATAGTTTTAAACTGAACTATCATTGAGATGTCCAAGAGCTGCCTTTGCTCCTTTCATTGTAGTTGGCAAAAGTAACCTGCTTGAAACACAGGAAAACCTGCATAAGAAGAACTTTATGTTCAAAGTATAAAAGACTAGTTTAGAAGTTCCTGACATTTCAAGCTCAAGATTTGAATTTAAGACTCTTTCTCCTCATAGCAAACTTCCTGGAATTGTTTTCTTGCTGTATTTTTTTTAAAACATAGAATCATCACTTTTTCCAACACAAAACTCAGTTATTTCTTTAATCTTCTCAAAGTTTTCAGCTGAACAGTTTCAGAGTGATGTCTCTTCAACAGTTGAAAGCAAGTACAGTAAATAAAGAGCAAAACTTAATCATCATGTGATGATACAAAAAATAATCAATAATCAAATGCTTTTGACAAACCTGCATGTTAAATTCACCAGAAAGTGCCCTTGGTTCAATTTCCTTCTCACTCAAGTCACCACTAAAGACAACACTGACATTAATAAAAGCGTGGGGGGGAGATGTCGCTGTTGCCATTTTGGCTGCAGTGTTGCAGAAGGTAAGGGGAAGAAAGTAGTAATTTTTTTCAAGGCTTTTATGGCTACTACACAAAACATTTCTTACTGATGCTAGGAAGAGAGAAAGCTGTTTATTCTTTGAAAAGTATCTTATCTGTCTTTAATCAGGCTTGAATTAATGTTCTATAAGCACAATCATTTTCATCTAGCCTAATTTTTTACCCTTTAATGCTTTACGTGCAAGTTATAACAGGCTAAAGCATTAACTTGATCTAGCTGAAGTCTTTTCAAGCATATATGTTGTTTTTTAAGTTTTAATGACTATTCTCAACAAACACATTCATATGGATAAATGAACTGCTTCTAGAAACAAGTTTCTTTCTCATCACCTCAAAACAGAGTGTCTGTTGTTTCTGCAGCTTTTGGTTTCTTTTAAACAGAAGGAAATATGAAGAAAAATATTGTTGAAGAAATTAATTTTTAAAATGTTGGTTTCTCTCATGTCTCCCAACTTTCTCTTTGCTATAGATTCGGGCTGCATTTGTGAGTATGACATCCTTGGTTCCACGTGTTCATGAAATCTACATTATGCATGCAGTTGTCTTAAACATAAAATTGGTTTTTTCGATGTGATATTTATTCCAATAAAAGTGATTTTTAGAGGAAAATTTGTCTGTTATTTTAAATTTGGAACTGAATTAGTGGAAGCATTAACTATCTGATGACAGATGGAATGTTTTCATGATTTACTGCCTATTGTTCCTGTGTCATTATTTTATAAAAAATGGATAGTCATTCTTCATATTCTACAATTTTTTCTTCATGTTCACAAACATGGTAACATACGTAATAGGCAGCCAACTCCAACAGTGCCACACACATGACAATTTCAAGTTTTCTTCTTCAAGGAACTCCACTTTAATACATTCTGCAAAATCTGACCAATATGGAACAAAATTTCCAGAGAGGCATGGAAGAACAGGAAAGTATACACAGCAGCAGCTTCAAAAAAGAAGGATGCTTTCCTGAGAAATCCTCAGCTAATCCCTAGATCGTCAATGCAGCCTAAACCTGCTCTCTCTAAGATCAAACTGTACAGCTTTGCTTCCTCAAAATTCTGGTCAGCAGCTGCACTAACTACAACCACCTCAACCATTCCAGATTAGCTGAATTGTCAAGCTTTGGCAAAGCTGTAGTTTGGGGGTTTGGTTTTTGGGGGAAGGAGTTGTTGGGGTTTTTTGGTTTGGTTGTTTATAATGAAAAATGCCTACTATGCATCCTGGTTCAAGTTCTGTGACATTACCTTATAGGCTTCTAATGATATAGAGCCTTGTGACAACCTTGGAGTGAAGCAAAATTGTATTAATACAAAGAGATGCAAGTCCCACCTGCAGCTTTCACCAACTGTGACAATCTCCACTTCACTATCTGTTGAGGTGACATTTATTTCTTCATTATGAGTGACATGGGGAGTGGAGGATCCTTCAATCACCACAACATCTTCATCAATACTTCCTGATGAGGAAAAAGGAAGAAGAAAGTTTGTATACTTCATCTATCTCAGCAGCTGTCATCATAAAGAGACTATTTTTTTCCTAGACTTAAAAACAGATGTAGGTAGAGAATTTCACGGTATATGTCAAAAGTTTAGGTGCAGCTGTCAAATACATGATCTAATTACTTCAAGTAACAATTCTGCTGTAAATGTTGAGGTAAATGAAGGAGGGAGACAGACGATGGTGCGGGGCCGGAGTGGGGGGAGATAGGCAAGCTTACATTCTAGTGTGTATTGGAAGCAATTATGGCAAATTTTATTAGCTGTAACACCACCGAAATCCAGTCATTTAATATAAAACTGAAACAAACTTTCAAACTAGCAAAGCAGTGGTTTTTTACCATCAATAGCTTTATTTTTTGTTAGGTTTTCATAGGTATTAAAGCATCATGGCTAAACGGTGGCAACAGGAGAAAAATCATGCACCAATATATGTTATTTATTTCTACAACAAAATGACGATCACAAATCCACTGGTGTTTATAAACCTCTTTCCATCTACACCATCAGTGGCATTCACAATCGTACACTAGTCAGAGGAAGTTAAAATGAAACTATCAATGGTAGAAAACAACCACCAAAACCCCACAAAATCAGTTTAGAGACAAGTTTTGACAGGAAACAATTTCCACTTCAGGAATTATTAAAGTTCCAGTCCAACACCCAGACACATAGAAACATTTCTCTGCAGCTGTAATACTGACAGTAAGAAGTTTGAGCTCTCTAGAACACTTAAACTGAGCCATAGATCACTCACTATAGTAAGACCACTGAGCACAAAAGAATGAACTTACATAAATGAGCTAGAAAGCTTAGAAATAGCAAACTACCATTTTGAGATCTGCAAATTTCTTCAAGAAAATTGCTTAGAGAATTTGGTCTCAATCAAGTCAACACTTACATCCTGTATGAACTGAACTGTTCTCAGCTGTTCTACCCAATGACAAGCTAGGACAGATTATTCCCCCCAACAAGTATCAACATTTTTATATTTTGAAAAGAACAAGTTGCATTACTTCTTTTCCAATGCCCTTTGTTTCTGGTCATACTTATCCCAGAGAGACCGGCACCTGAAGACAGAAAGAGAGATGCTTCCAAATACTGGTATTCACCCAATTCTCACGACTGGAAGTAATACATGACAACATTCATTCTCAGAACTTGCATAAAAATTTTGGGAAAAACTGAAAACGTTACAGTATCTAAGAAACAAAGTCACATGCTAAAACTGAAAATACAGAGAGGCCAATCACTCAAAGTGAAAGAAAGGCAGCCAAAGTCATCATCACATTCAGAAAAATGTAAATGTCATGCTTCTGATATCTTACAAATCACAGGCAAATAAGCAACAGCTTCCTTACACAAAACTACCTTAGCTGCTTCTCAGACAAAACCAGCCAGCCAAGCAGCTGGTAAAAGGTCAGTTAGAAAAAAACCCAATTGTTTTTCCCCCATCTCTGTGCTTGTAAACGTAATTCAGAGAAGTGCGTGTTAAGTTTGAAGCACTCCTGGGAGTCCACATGTCCTCAGGTTGACTATTTATTTAAATTTATGACAGGCGCAAAAGCAGGACTATTTAGGCTTAAGTGTGACCTCACTACTTCTGAAAATAAACAGCACCTCCCTGAGGACAAAATCATACACAACGTAATTCCAGCAGGCATCGCTACTTCAATTCTGACACAAGCTTATCTCATGAGAACCAAAGGGAATTCTCACCCAAATATCTACACAATCCAGATACTTACCTTTGTCATGGTTTGAGAGTTCATTTTACTTAATCCTTTTTTTAAGCAAATCTTTAGTCAAGATGTGATTTTACAGACTGGAAAACATCAGGATGAACAGGTTTTATGACTTCCAAAACAATAAAGATTTTTAGGTAAATAGTCAAAGTTGCTATAAGTAGGATATAGCATGGATAGAGTTCAAGTGTATGCTATTTCCTACTGCTCATGCTTTCTAATAGCACCCTCCCAAGTCAAAAGCACAAACTGATTGGGTTTTCATCCCATGAAGCACTTTCCTATACAAGGAGGGAGCCAATAATACACATTTTCTTCAGAATGAAGGCATAAAAACAACTCCTCTAAACTATGTAAATATTTGTAAGGCATTTAGTAAGACTATATTACTAGGAAAAAACTATGAATATAAGTTATGATCACATACAACTGCATAGCCGCTTTTAAAAGAAGAGCTTTCAAGTGAGTTCTATCAGAAGCACAGCAAGGGGAAAAGTACATCTGTGAACTTCACTTATTTTAAGAAAATTGCAGTAGTTTGGAGAACAGTATATACAAGTTAGACCATTGGCCAATACAAACGGATTTCATTAGATTTATCTGAACAATGAAAAGTCAGCTGGACAGCAAAGCTTCAGTAACATAAGCAACACTGAAGTAATGGTCATAATCCTCATCCAGTAGCTCTTCCATAGTCAGACACTAGCCACAGGGCTAGTAGTCCTAAGACATTACTACAAGGAAGAGAACACGGCTTTTGAAGCATCACAAATAAAACCATACCAGTTTATTCTGATTTAGACAAGCTCCTGCAAAGCAGAGCAAAGGATAGTGTTAAAATAAGAAAAAGCCTCTGAAATAATCCGTCACAATGAGGTCTCGGAGGGCAATCTCCTTGACAGGCCAACAGGAATACAGGGTGCCTGTAGCACCTGAGCAGCAGCCCAGCTATCAAGAAGAGCCCTCTGAAACTTCACCAAGCCCAAGAACAAGGCATTTAAACTGGTACTAGAGCATTTCACCTACAAGGCAATTAAGAATTAAAACTGTGCCGGAACTAAAGAACTACTGAAATTTAAGATATCTTTGTGAATGTTCTGTAGTACCAAATCTGGGGAAAATTCACTTAAATCTGCCAAATGCACTTAAAATTCAAGCCTGCTGGTTTGAACTACTCCAAGCCCAACCCTAGCAAAGCCATGATGTTTTGCAGCTAACTTGAATTTTAAGAGTGCACAACCCTGTAAAGCAGAAGGAAACTTTCTTTAGCGAGATGACTGACATGCAGAAATAAAACAAATGGATTGTCAGAGGATTCTAAAAAGATTTTCTCAAGGCAATTTTGAGGCACTCATACCCCTCAAATATTTACCACATATGTAACTCTTAGCAGCCATCCAGTGAATCCAAGGCTACATGTTAGCAGTAAAAAGCTGAATGTATCTTTAAGGTGTCTACATCTTTGGATCTACATGGTAATATACTTGGTATATACACACACTTGTCAATTTCTTAAGTAGGGCATAAAACCAACAGAATTTGATATTTCAATAAATCCCAGTTCTAATGTACTGCTAAATTTACAAAATACACTAACAGCCAAGGAAAACACCACAACAAAACAACACAACAAATTCAAATCCAGAAATACACCAGACAACAAAATACTCGCACATCTTTCTTGGTACTACTTTTCACACCGTGGTCCAGCACACAGAATGTTTTATATGGTCCACCACGACAAGCTATACTTCATTTATTTGCTTTTATGCACATACCAGTCATTGACCAGTCATCTTCTGTCTGGAATGAACTTCAAGCAAATTTGATCTTACTTGAAGTATAAATATGAATACCTTACTTATCAATGTATAATCCAAACGACTGACCCCGAAAGAGAACAGCTAAACCTGCATGAGAGTGTTACTCTACTAACCCTATGCTTCTCGAAGGTAATCTCCCTGCAAGGAGAAGAGTCACTGGACTGTTGGCAGCAAAATAGTTATGCAGATATATGAGAGGTATTTTGTACTACTTTCAGCATAATACCTGTGGCTATAAAACAAACAGAAAATCATCCTCCTGCAGGTATACACTACTCTCTATTATCTCCTGAATAACAAAACACAGCAAGCAAATTATACTCTAGTTGTTTGTGACTAAATTAGCCTCTCAGCTACCAGTGAAAGGCTCATTCCACATTTAAAATGATCTGGTTAAGAACAAAACTTCTACAGAAAATTACAGCAATAATTTTGTTAGTTTCCACCAAATTTTGGTTGTCTTTTTTTTTTCCTTTACATCCACAAATAATACCTTATAGTGCATGCAAAACACCAAATTTTAGTTTGCAAGTTTCTCATATCCCAGAAATTCAGACCCATCAACAGCAGTCAGTAATTATGTTTTGTACATGACTAAGAACATGATTAACAACCAGTAATAATCAGCAACTTCTTTACAGAAGTTTCTCTGCTCTCTTTTAAAAGCCTGGTTTATGACAGAAACCTAGTGCTCAGCCAACCTCGGAAAGGACAAACTACACTGGCTGGAATCCAGATTTGAACATGCACAAAATGATAATCACCCCTTATAAAACAAAACACTCCCTCCTCCAGGCCCTGCATCACAAAGACAGTGTATCTGACAGACTAAAGTACTTTATTAAGCAAAATAATAACAACTTGTAAAAGAATATAATACCATGCAGTCCAATATTTAGATCAGGTAAAGGAGGATATTTTTTTCCCCAGAAAGCTGTAAGATTCTGTAACTGCTACGTGCTGTTGATACACCACATGCAGCTCTGGAAAGCAAGTTTTAGAATCAAATACTTTAACAATCCAGAAGTTATAGGCAAGAGACTAATCTTTGCACAGTATAACATGTGTAATATATACAGTTATATTCTGTGTACAATATATATAGTTATACTATCACTGAACCCTGAAGGATCATGGCGTAACTCAGAGATTAATCAATCATCACCACAAGCGCCCCAGCAAGGACACAACTCACACTGATAGAATATCCAAATCTATGTTTGGCCGATTGTTGTCCCTCCTGAAGGGTATTTTACATCTATTTTGCAACTAACATGAGGTTTAACTGATTTAAATATTACATGTGAGATAGTGAAGGGATTTTACTACACACAGTTTCAAATGAGTCTGACCAAGCCACAAATGAAAACAGAAGAGATTTCAAATAAGCAGTCAAGTGACAGAGATGACCGAGTTCTAAGCTTTCACTGGATCAAGGGCCTGCTGAGGTCCACATTCTCTCTGTCAGCTGCAGAAAGCAAAACTATGCGGTCAGAGTAGAAAATCCAGGCTGCAACCTTTAACTGAAACCTCTTACACCAAGCATCATCCACAGCAATGTTCCAGATGTCAGAGAGCACTGTCTTGTCTGTTCATTGCTCACTGACAGCTGCCAGTAAGTGTGTCTAATCCCTGTTTGAACTCACTGGTACTACGTGCCTTTGCAGCACCTTGTGCTGGTGAGTCCAAGATATTCTCTGGATAGTAATTCAGCTTTAAATGGATAAAATAATAATATCTTACTAGTGTTAAAGAGTACTCCCTTCTTCAGCTTTCAAACTTCTTGAACCAGGTGTGACCAATACCCCCCGCTCCCAGCCCTGGTAATATGGTTAAGCATAACTAACGTCATTTTATGAGACAAGCAGCCATTCTCTGTGACCAAGCAGGTCATATATTCACTCCCTTTCCACTCCTTCTCAGGCTTTGAAGGTCCTGTGAACCAAGCAGACAAACCAAACAGATTTCTTCTTCCCCTCCCTATCATCCTCAAGATTCCTGGGCACTAGGATGATCACTCCCTTCCTTGCTGGCCTTGAAGGTCCCAGGCACCCTGCCAACCAGGTGTTGTTGATGACCCCGTCACAGAACAGGGAAGCATACCAGCACACAGAGCACCGTCTATAAAATCAAGTAGTTACAAGTCCTGAGTGGGAACCTTGACCAGAACTGCTGCTGGACAGTGAGAGCCGTGACGCCCACTTTGTCCAAGGATTGAGTGACTCCTGTTCTTTTGTATGATTTTTGTATCTAGATTATGATTCTTATACTGGTACAGCAAAACACATTGAGATTTGACCCGATCTGCAGAGGGTTCAGGTGATTAGAAATTATAAATTAAGTTGTATAAGTTCCGTATTATGCTACTTATACATTGTACTATATTGATTCTGCTTGTAGAAATCCTGTGCCATTCTGATCATAAGTTGTGCTATACTAATCACAGTATCCTGCTAAAAATACCAAGACAAATTGTAAACATGATTTAATGCTCGCATCACTCGGCCAAGGATCCCTAAATGAACCTTAGTGTTCAGTGACACTAGGTTAGAAGACAACAATTTTTCTGTATCCAAGACTTACATGTAATAGACTTTCCAACAGCTGTGCATAATGGCAGAAATTTTCAAAAACATACAGATTGCTTAGGGGCCTGCACCCTGGTGGAAAAGACAGGCAACAACCAGAGTTTATGGGATCTTGTCCAACTGTGAGCCATGCTAATATGGGCTAATCCAAAACTCTGATAGTTCTTAACCAAGCACATAAGTCTTAGTCCTATCAGCAATGCCAATTCTAGAAGTCGCATATTTTCAACACAGAAAGCTGCAGCAGCTACAGGTAAGTACTGAAGTGAATGCCCCACTAACTTTTATTACTGTAGCTATTTAAAGCTCCAATTCACAGCAGGCAGATATAGCAACAATGGTTAATGCCAGCTGCTCACAAAGCCAGGTGCTTCTTTCCTCACTGCTTCCCAGATCTTCTCCAGCCCCCCTCTACGAAGAGGCACAGCAGAAAGGATATGTATTTGCTTCCTTGTCCACTAATGTTATTGAGATCAAAGCTCTGAATTATGAGCTGCATCGGTTACTGTGAGAAAAGGAGTGCACGCTAGAGTTTTAGGAGGGATTAAGTTACTGAAAAATAATCAACTCTAACAACAGGCAGCTCATTTCCCCTTAATACATGTTTATCTTGAACCTGTTAAAATAATCTGAACATAAGCAGTATGTTTAATATTTTCACTAGCCTCTGGTTTTTAAAATATCAGATGTCTATATCCAAAGTTTTTGGGAGACAGACAACAAATATGTTAGAGGAATCAAGAGGATGGTAGTGAATAAACTCAGTCTTACCATTCTAAGCAGCTCTGAACAAGAACTGGAGCATCTTCTCATCAGTACTACACTCTAAGGAAAGAGGCAAAGCCTGTCTAGCACTAGCTGCTCAAAAATATAAAGTAACATGTCAGACCCTGAAGGAAATTTAAGTGCTATTAAGTGAACAATTTATGACAATGCAAAATTTTAACCAGCTTTTTTTATAACACCACTTTCCCATTTCCAAGGGTTCAGCTTTACTGACAAATCAGAGTATGTGAGGCTAACAACTTGTTCCAATTTCAGCCGTTGCTAGATTTCCCTCCGTAGATTGGCTGTCTCCAGATGGCACCCCAGCCCTTTAAATACAAGCTGAAAATACAGTATCTGCACAAGCGTATCAGAAAATTTGCATGACAACATTACAGAGATACAATTACAGGAACAGTTACAATTTTTCCACCTTTAACAAGGAAAGTCAAAAGAGGATTATCTCTATAGGTGTGTATACAGGTCCTCTGAGGGTTAGAGAAAAGTTTCTGAGTGACCTAAACAAAACACAGAATTAAAATTTGCATTTCACAGCCAAAATGTTGCTGCTTGCTGTCATTTTAACTGTAAGCCCAGTAGTTATATTAAAACCAACTGATCAACATTCAGATTAGAATATATATCCCTGAAAGCACCTGCACCTTCAACTGGAACTGTATCATTAAACTATACATAGTTGTTTTTAACATTGTCCTTACACCCCCCACTCTCCTCCGTCTCCTGAATGAGCTTTACCTGGTCATCCCAGATTTAATGAGGACAACTACCTTTTATGGCAAACAGTTGGTTAAACAATAAAATCTATTCCCAGGTGTCAGGATTTTGTACTTGTTCAATGCTCTCCCACTCCCAATGCATGAAGTTTCACCAGAAAACCAGCTGAAGCCCTGACAGAAAAGGAAATGGAAGAAAAACCCTACCCAGTGTTGTTTGGGGGTTTTTCTGGTAAAGATTTTGTAAAAGGTTTTGGTAAAAAAGAAAAAGAACAAAACACACCAAACAAAAAACCCACACATATCTCCATTCATATAATTTTCCAAAAATAGACAAGTTAGTTTTATTAACTACAACAACTAGCCTACTAAACACTTATTAGATTGAAAAGATCTGTTACTTTTAATTTCTTGCAATAATCAGAAAGAAACATTTTCCAGAACAGTATAAAAAAATTAAATTTACTGGTTCTTTAAATGCATTGTATCTTTAGACAAACATCAGCATTCAAAGCAATATTTTGTGACATATCCTTAACACAGATTGCTATTAAGTAGGCTCTAAGACTAATCACATCATTTTGATGCCTGCTTATTAAAAATTCAGTTATTACCATATCTTTTTAAATTGTATTTTCTGCCCTGATTATTATTATTCTCCTTCTTTCTTAAGTCTATCCTCCGGTATTTTTATATATATGCTGCAGGCCTCATATTAGTCTTAGAAGTTCTTTGTCCTTCAGTATATTCTGTAGTTTCAAGCAAATGCATACATTACCTTCACATGCCAATCTAGAGCAAAAGAAATTCTTCCCTAATATTAACAGGCTAGTGTAGGATTACTAGCAATACAATCCTTTCCCCATGTAGCAACACCATCATGCGTGCCCACTGCACAGAGAAGCTGCATAGCTCTTTTTCCAGCTGGCCCCACTTCTGTCCCAATTAATAACTGGAAATGCCTTATGTAACAGCAGAAAGCTACAGAAAGTGTTAATCACACTTTTATCTTACTAAAAATAGGACACTTATACAGAAAGTCTGCTCAACTTCTCTTTTTATCTGCTATGTAAATAAAGTGTTCAAACCTTCCCATCAATACATATTTGCACTGGAAATAACCCACAGTTATTCACACACTCTAAACCAGAATTACTTCTCAGCTCACTGCAAGTGTCAGCCCAAGTAAAGCCACCACGGTACACATTCTTTAAAGGATACCTTATTTCAGTTACAACTGATGTCACTATTTTAATGTAAAATGAACTGGTGGAGAGCTAACAGATTTGTCATTCATGACATGACAATAAACAGAACTTCATAAATTAATTAAATGTGCTTTTCAAGTAGTACAAAAATTAATGCACTTTTCCACATAACTAGATGAAACAAACTGCAGTCTTCCTACCATCAAAACAATATCAGACTGAATCACTGAATTATCAGAAGTTACCTGAACAGCCTCAATAGTCACTGATCATTACATAAATTTTTAAAGAGATTTCTCTCCAAAAAGATTCTTTCAAAATGTCTACAGAAAGCCTCACTATGGAAATGCCTCTTCTATACTTCAAGAGAAATAAAAGCGCAGAAGTGATATTAATTGAATTTGTGCGAAACGAGGGCAGTAGGTTTTAACACTTCAAGTAGACTAAAAACAAAAAATTGTAAATTCTCTCTTTAAATACATTGATCATGGTTAGAAATAGATGGTCGCCTAAGAAGCCACATTCTACATTTTCTCATCCATACACTGCCGCACGGTGCTGTGTGGAAAGAGAGTTGTTAATTGTCCTACATCATTGTACAGTTACACGAAACTCCATCCTCTCTGAAAATGAGGAGAAACTCTTAACCTGAAAACACAAGTGTTAACACAGTAGTTTCCCCAAATGGTTTTTAATATTAATATATGTATATCCCCATATATTTTTACAAATCGTACCCTTCAATAGGCTTGAACATGTGTCTCAAACATAACATTTTTAGGCTGAAAAAAATTAGATTTCTGCCCCACAAATATGCATGAAGATAATGATGGCTGTGCAATAATTCTTCTGCTTCAGAGTTATTTATGCAGCCCTAGCACTGCATAAGTAAGATTTTTGCATTACAAATTTTACTTCTTGTATCTAAAGAGTACATTAAAGAACAAGACACAAATTATTTCCTGTTGCAATGGATAACAAGCAATAATCTAGTCTCTAGTACTCTGGTTCTGTTCAAGCATAAATCCTGCCATAACATGAACATACACTTTTTTTTTTTAGACTTGTCCTTGTATTTGCACTCATTTTTTCTCAGAGGAATGACTTAAGCACAGTCTTAGAGGAATTTCAGCGCAGTCTGAAATATGGTTTCACTTTCTAAAACACATTTGTCACTATCCAAAACACATGGTTGCACAGATTAACACTGTGCTGTGTTCTGTGTGTCTACTTCCCCACGCTCTCCAAAAAACTAAAATGATTAACAGAAGACACAACCACAACACTGAACATTATTGTTCCAGTTTTGGGACTGCCTTTCACTTGGCAAATTTAAGACTGAAGGAAGCCCAAAAAAACTGGTAGATGGAAGAAGAAAAAAAAAAAAAAAAAAAAAAAAAAAAAAAAAGAAAGAACCAGCACACAACACCCAAACACCCTAACAAAAAAAAAAAACCCAAAACACTCACCAAAAAAACCCCCCTCAAATGTTTCAGCACACCCTCAAATCCATATTAGACAGACATACTGGGTAAACAGCTATATAAACCAACTGCAAGATTATTGCATTGAGTTTATCCAGCTAAAAGATCTGGTATATATACAGTACTTTGCTTTCCACAATTTCAGGCCCTAGAATTTTCTCTTATTATTGCAATACTAAAGGTACCTTCAACTGAATCCTATTTCAGGCTCTTATCACAATGACCAATTTTTTTTTTCTTCTCATAGTTTTTTTTAAACTGTCAAGTTGTTAATTATGTATTAGCAGATGTTTCTACATTCTGAAACCAGACAGAATTGTTATTCCCATCATCAGTTAACAAAGCCATAATAGCTAAAGTTTTTAATGTAATTCAACAGCCAAAAAACCCCCAAACCAACCCCCAAAAAACAAATCTAGCAACTCCACAGCGTGTGACTAATCTCAGCAACCTCCCAGTACATTGTTTAGAAACCACTACTTTTACCTTTTCCGTTAAAGATTCTAGATTTGTTGTAATTTTACTGGAAGCTCTGAATGTGCTTTGCCCATCAAGAATTTTCGGTGTAATGTTCACATTACTTGCAATAAGTGTATTTGTAGTACAACTTCTATACAAACACAAAAACAACTGTTCCAAAGCACTTATAAAAAAAAGCATATTGTACATGATGAAAGCTCATTAATAAAAAGTACCTCAAGAATTTAGTTTTACCTGAAGGAACAGGTGTACTGCTCTGGTGGTTTTCACCAGCTGACACACATAAGTCTTCCTCCCCTTCAGTAGATGAACCGGAAGAAGATTCACTACTGAGATCATTCTCACTGGAACTGCTAGAGCTGGTTAGTAAAGCGTACTTTCTTCGAGCTAACACTTCCCGCTTTTTCCTCTGCATTAAAATTCTTTCTTTTTGGTTCTGTGTCCGCTGTGACGAATTTGTTTTCACAAATCTCTTCCTATATGGAAGTCTTCTTACAGGACTGCTGTGAATACAGGGCCTTTTTGTTAATAACCCAGATTCAGAGTCTGCCTCAGTCCGAGGCCGCTTTTGGGACCTTACACTATGAGTTCTACTTGTAGTATTCAACACTGCCTGAGGGTGTCTTACAGGACCATCTTTTTCTTCATCAGATGTCACCGTGTCAGAGTCTCCAAAGTGTAGGCTAGATGAAGGTGAAGAGATACATTCACTAAAAGAAGAATCATTGTCTTCACTCTGTGTTTCTAGACACTGTCTTAATGCTGAAATTCCTTGGTTTTCTTTATGAGGACAAGTTTGAGTATATGAAGGACCAGCCTGCTGGCTCTTGCGTTTTCTTCGCACCACAATACTTTTGTCTTGGTCTGTCCGGTCGCCATCCATGTCCTTCTGCTTTTGAGAATCACCACATAAGTGAGAGAACTCATTCCCTACTTTACCAGCAATCATCTCAACTTCTGCAGTGAAGCTTTTGGCTGCCCCAACAGGCTCAGGGTTCAAGATCCCCTTCAGACTCTCCTCTTTCTTTGGTGCATCAGAAGGAACTCCACTTTTCATATCCACTTTTAGGGTATAAACTATATTACATTCAGGAGTCCATTTAGACATGGAAAGTTTTAAGAAAGGCCTATAAATAAAAATAGATACGCATCAAGAAAAAGCAGCAGCAGATTTTTTGAGAGCAAAATTGAAATAAGGGAAAAGCCATTTACTGCTAAGACTAACCCCCCAGTGTGAGAAGCAAAACAACAGTAACTGAAATACAACTGTTTTATCATATTAAGAATACTGCTTGAAAGTGTAGTTTTTAATTAAGACTGAACTCTTGTAACTTGCATTAAAGGGAAGTTCTTATAGTCAGTGAAAAGATTATCACTTTCACAGAGCAAATATTGATGTATGTTGCCTGAAAAATGTCTGGACAATGTCTGTTTTACCAGTGCTTAACCATGACAGTTTTACAGGTTACTGCTGAGATAACTTTCAACTAAATAGCTCCAATAGCCATCACCTCAACTGCATGCTTAAATAAAGCCTGCATCTTCCCCCATAGCTATATATACCCATAGTAAATACCTTGAACACAATATATGGTACAGTATGGTTACAACTGAGCTGGAAAAATCAGCTATTTAGAATTCATGGTTCTTTTCCAACATGAAAAGTAATAAGACAGGAGAGATTTTGAACCTTCTTATTTTGGGGTAAAGTCATAGAAATACTTTTATTACCTAGAGTTTCTTTAAAAAAAAAACCCCAAACCACACATTAATAGTACAGAGTAGTGTACAAAGCTATTTTCAGTCCATGTACTTTTGACTCTATCCTGCAACAGAAACTGAACATAGCATATCAGACATTCCCTTAATATTGGTAACAGGCAAGTTCCCCTCCCTGTCAAAATACTAGGCTGTCAACATACAACAATACAACATCAGCCTCAAAGACCACCTCAAATAAAAACTTGTGTACTGGAAGACCACCAAGAGACACAAGCAACAGTAACCTCAATAATATATTCACCTTCAACTTGCTTCATCCAATATCTCTCTGCCTTCTGTATAAATTCCCAAAAGAAAGAGACAAAGAACAGGACAGGTTCTTAGTTTCACTTCATCAAAGCACAATTCACAGTAGGAGATATTTCCTATTTTCAACTGTTAAACGGAAAACTGTTGCATCCTGGACAATATATATATTGATATATAATATAT